>NC_051398.1:42492791-42505291 GCF_015228065.2 Penaeus monodon
AATGATGAAAACAACAACATCGACAACAAAACAACAATAACAACAGCAACTGTAATAATAATGATAATAATATTTAATAATGATAATAATAATAATAATAATGATAATAATAATAATAATAATAATAATAATAATAATAATAATAATAATAATAATAATAATAATAATGATAAATAATAATAATAATAATAATAATAAATAATAATAATAATAATAATAATATAATAATAATAATAAATATAATAATAATAATAATAATAATAATAATATAATAAAATCCAAAAAATAAAATAATAATTAATATATAATAATAATAATAATAATAATAATTATAATAATATATAATAAAACAATAAACTAACAACAACATTATAATAATAATATAATAATAATAATAATAATAATAATAATAATAATAATAATAATAATAATAATAATAATAATAATAATAATAATAATAATAATAATAATAATAATAATAATAATAATAATAATAATAATAATAATAATAATAATAATAATAATAACAATAATGATAATAATGATAAGATATATGTTCCAAACACACACACGCCTTTTTTTTTTTTTTTTTTTTTTAATACAATCGTGATGCTACAGGCTGCCGGAGACAATGAAAAATTCCACACAAAATTTGAGGAGGTCAGGTATCTTAAACCTACCCTTTCGCCCTCGGAAAAAAAAACTATTTCTTGTCCATTATACATATTATATAGAGTATATCACATATAATATTATCATATAATATACTATAATATAATATCAATTCAGTAAAAATATAACAACACATATACAGAGTATCATATTACATAGAACATTGTCCTGGCGCTCTTATTGGAAAAAAATATTTCTCTTTCGTGTCCCCTATACAGATTACACAGAGTATACTATCAAAGGCCCAGAATTATGAGGCAAGAGCGAGTACACCCTTTTGTTTGGCTCCTTGTGGTTCCCGACTGATAACAGATTAACCAGTACTCTTTCTTTGCTAATTTCATTAATACCTTAACCACGTTTATTGTCAGCTCGATATTTACAGTTCGCAGACACACAGCACAATAGAAACACAAACACTAACAAACAACAAACATAAACACAATCAAAAACACATCACACACAACACAATACAACGAAACACAAACACAGTAACAAACACAAACATACATACAAACACAAACACAAACACAAAACAAACACACAACAAACAACGAAACACGAGCGAACACAAACACATCCATCTACGAGCCGCATGTATACGTATTTGCATCTCAGCGAGGCCATGCATCTGTGTGCGCGTGTGGGTGTGCGTGTAGACCGCCATGTGCACGTTGTTGTGTATGTGTTATGTGTCGGCGAGTGCGCGGCGTGTGTTCCGAGCAGGAGTATTGAGCACGCAGTTTCTGTGGCCCGCAGTTCGTCCCCGGGAGCTTCGTGGCGTTCGGTCTCCTCCTCCTCCTCCTATTCCTCCTTCTTATTCTTCTTTTGTTCGGCCTCCTCCTCCTCCTCATCTTCCTCCTTCTAATTCTTCTCCTTGTTCGGTCTCCTCCTCCTCCTCCTCTTCCTCCTTCTTATTCTTCTCCTTGTTCGGTCTCCTCCTCCTCCTCCTCTTCCTCCTTCTAATTCTCCTTGTTCGGTCTCTTCCTCCTCTTCCTCTTCCTCCTTCGTATTCTTCTCCTTGTTGTTGTAGTTGTTGTTGCTGGTGGTGTTCTTCTTGCTCTTGTTCTTGCTCTTCTTGTTTTTGTTTTTGTTCTTCTTGTAAATGTTCTTGTTCTTCTCTTTCTCTTTCTCTTTCTCTTTCTCCTACTCCTCCTCTTCCTCTTCCTTCTTCTCCTTCTCCTCTACTTTGTCCTCGAATTTCTTCTGGTTCCTTCTTCTTTTCATTCTCCTTCTCCTACTCCTCCCCCTTCTCCTCCCTCATTATTTCCCTCCTCCATCTCGTTTTCTTATTTTCCTCTTCCACCTTTTCCCACTTCCCATTTTCGTCCTTCACCTTTCCGCCCCATTAATCTTCTCCGCCTTTCTTCTTCTCCCTCCTTCTCTCCTTCCCTTCCTTCTTTCCTTTCACATCCTCCTCGTCCTCAGAATTTTCTTCTTCCTCCTCCTCCTTTTCTCCTCTTTCTTCTTACTTCCTCCTTCTCCTCCTCCACCAACACCGTCACCATCACCACCACCACCACCGCCACCGCCACCACCACCTCCTCCTCCACCTACTACTCCTCCGCCCCCTCCTCGTCACCCACACTCTGCTCCTCCTCCACCACCACCTCCTCCTCCACCACCTCCTCCTCCTCCTCCCTCTCCCCCAACTCTTCCCCCCCCCCCTCCTCCACCTAAACCTCCTCCTCCTCTTCCCCCCGTTAATTGAATAAGCCATAAAGCAAACCAATTCCTTTCGTTATTTCCGCGCAGCCTTATACTTTTGATCGCAAAACTTTCCTTAAGAACAGCTATCATAAAGGCTTTATCCCCCGACCAAGTGGCGTGGCAGCTGCTTCACCTCGGCGCAAACACAGTAAGAGGTTTGCGGAAGACTATACAATCTCCCTCCGCGTCTCCGGCGGCAATTTCGCGGCGCAACGCGCGTCTTGGCGGGGGGGGGGGGGGGGGAATTAGCGCGCCATCAGGCCAGAAGGGGGAGGGGGAGCGTCGGAGTTTTTTTTTTAGAGAGAGATTTATTTTGATAATAACTCGGTTTAGCTATTTCTTGTTTGAATATACGTTTATGTGTATGTATATACACATACATTCATACCCCCCCCATATATATATATATATATATATATATATATATATATATATATATATATATATATATATATATATATACATATACATACATACATACACACACACACACACACACACACACACACACACACACAAACACACACACACACACACACACACACACACACACTGTCTGTGTGTGTGCGCACGCGTGCGTGAGCGCGTGTATGTGTATATACACATAAAAACACATGCACACAGTATGTATAAGAAACCACACGCACGCACTCGCACGCTCGCACCCCCCTCTTTTTCCTATGCATCCCTCATCTCCTTCCATCGACTCTCTCCGAGCAGCACCTCAGGCTCTATCCAAAGCCTTATTCTCGACTCGAGTCTCCCCCCCTACCCCTTTGCTCCCGTCTCATTCACCTTCTCGTTTTAATCTTAGATCAAGGAGAGTTAATTCCTTGTGTCCTGCAGCCTCTTTCTTCGTTCGTTTTTCCGTCTTTTTTCTTTTCGGCTTTCTTCTCTTTCTTCTTTTTTTCTTTTTTAATTTCCTTTTTTTTTCTTCTTTACCCTAATCATATCCTTCTTTCTCCTCCTCCTCCTCCTACTCCTCTTCTTCTTCTTGTTTCCCTTCTTCTGCTTATTTTGTTTCATTTCTTCTTTCTTCTCCCCCCCTCTCCTTTTTCATCTTCTAATTCATCATCATCATCATCTCCCTCTTTATCTCCCCCTCCTTCACCTCGCCCTCCTCCTCCACCTCCTCCTTCTCCTCCTTTTTCTATTTCTTCTCTTTCTCGCCACCCCTCTCCATCATCTCCTATCTTCCAACCCTTGCCTTGAATACACATCACAGATTGACCCACTCCGCTTTCCGGGCGGCCGTTGATAGACACTCCCCGCTGCGTGGAAACCTTTAGAGGGAAACGTTCGAGGATTCCTTAGATAGACAACGTTCACATAGACGTTTTTACCTTCCCTCCTCCACCGGATATGTAGGTCTATCGGTATACCTTTGAATGGCAAACCACTCTACCGTGATGATACTATGTTTGAGTAAACCTGGTGTTTTTTTTTCAAAGTATAATTATGTATATACGTACATATGCGTGCCTATAATGAATACCTTTACAACCGTATTCGCATGAATAACTACGAGCAAATCCACACACATATCCTCTTCATATACAAATGACTATCTACACACACATACACAGATCCCCACCAACGTAATCAGATATTTACATGAACAGCAAAGCAACATACACACCCCTATACACGCACATACACACAAAGAAAGAACCACATACATGCACACATCTACACTCTCATAGACACTAAACAAAGACACACACACGCACACACACACACACACACACACACACACACACACACACACACACACACACACACACACACACACACACACACACACACACACACACACACACACACACACACACACACACACACACACACACACACACACACACACACCTATTCACCCTTCCAATCCACACAGACGTCTCCGTATATTCTCTGTAAATACGTATATAATTGTCCCGTGTTGTCTGATAGTCACATCTGAAAGTCATGTCTGAGGCAACAGCTCTACATTTAGACTACATTTGCGAAGAATTTCAGTCGAGTGATTTTGCATATCATTTTTAATGATCCATAGCAAGAAAGAATTTAAAAATGCGTAAAAAATGTAAATAAATAAAAAACGAAAGCCCTACATGAAACGAAAATCCAGAAGGAACGAAAAAAGAGAAAAATTCTATGAAAGTTATTAAAGTAAACGAGTCCGCCATTGGTCTTCCCATCGACTACAACCCACGCAATAGAACTTTCTCGAAATAGCGAGCATTTCTTCCCTATGAACCTCGCGGGTAAAAGAAAGAAAGAAAAAAGAGAGAGAGGAAAAAAAAACGAAAAAGAGAAAAAACTAAAAAAAAAAGAATCTCCATCGCTCCATCTTTTTCTCCCTAACATCCCCGAGCAAAGGAAGGTCACCTATAAAAATCAGACACATCCTTTCTCCCTCCTTTTTTATCGACAGGGATTTACTGAAAGGTCACGTGACACCTCACTTACTCTTAAAGAGGAGACTGCATGACCCAAGGCATTTCAGAGGTCGGTATAGAAGCCGCAGCAGAAAGCAGAAAGCAGAAAGCAGAAAGATGACAGTCGGAGTTGTGATAGCATGGGGAGGGGGGGAGTTTATGGTTGGACGGACGGCCCTACGCAGCGACCTCTGTCATCGCCTTTTTGCTTGATAGAAGGCCCCGGATCTTGTGGGTCGCGGATTTTACTTTTGGAATGAGGATGATATTGGTCGGAAAATATGGATTTCAGATTTTAGGTGTATATATGAAAAAATTTATATTTATATATATATACATATATACATACACACACACACACACACACACACACACACACACACACACACACACATATATATATATATATATATATGTATATATATATATATATATATATATATATATATATATATGTATATATATATATATATAAACACACACACACACACACACACACACACACACACACACACACACACACACACACACATAAACGATTAATGCATATGTATACGTGCGTGTGTTTCTCTACGTATTATACTTGTAAAATGCATGCATTTATGACTGTAAACCTGCATACAGATATAAATGCAAACACACACACACACACACACACACACACACACACACGCACACGCACACGCACACGCAAACACACACACACACACACACACACACACACACACACACACACACACGCACACGCACACGCACACGCTCACGCACACGCACACACACACACACACACACACACCCCATAAAAACGACAATAATATCAATAACATGGACAGAAATAGCAACAGCGATGACAAATGAGCATCATATACCCGCTCATAAGACAAACTGACTAATTAATAAAAAAAAAAGAGACCAAATAATTTTGATAAATGGATCTTTCAGCCAATCACCGGTCGTTCATTATAGATCTCTTTCACTGAATTTCCAGTCAAGTTCGTAATGTCTTCATATATTATCGCTCTCCGTAGTTATGTGGATACAGCATGTGATGACTTTTAAAAAATTGTTATACATGATGACTTTTAAAAAGCGATCGTCAAGTCAGTGTCAAAACACGCAGTGAGTCAGCTGTTTAAAATTATTAATGAAGAAGATGTAATGATAACGCTTTTGGAAAAGTTAATAATGTAATGATAATACTCTTAACTGGAATGGTGAAATAAATAGGATGAGGATAATGGTAATAAAATTATGAAGACGATGATGATGATGATGATGATGATGATGATGATGATAACAATAATTATAATAATGATAATAACAATAATAACAATAATGATAACAATCACAATACTACTACTAATAAAAATAATGATAATAATAATGCTGATGATGACAATATGAATAATAATGATCATAAGAACAACAATACTAATAATCATAATAATAATAGTAATAATAGTAATAATAATAATAATAATAATAACAATAATAATAAAATAATAATAATTATGACAATAATAATAGTAATAATAATAATGATACTACTACTACTACTACTAATTATTATTATTATTGTAATTATAATAATAGCAATGATAGTAATGATAATAATAAGGGTAATAATCACAATTATACAATAATGAATAATAATAACAGCAGCAACAACAACAGAAAGAACAACAGTAATAATGATAATAAATAATAATGATGAAAACAATGATAGTAATAATAATGATGATGATAATAATAACAATAATAATAGTAATAGTAATAATAATAATAATAATAATAATAATAATAATAATAATAATAATAATAATAATAATAATAATAATAATAATAATGATAATGATAATAATAATGATAACTACAACAGTAACAACAACAGCAACAACAACAACAACAACAATAATAATAATAATAATAATAATAATAATGATAATAATAATGATAATAATAATAATAACTAATAATGATGATAACCACAACGCCACCATTACTAATTCTGTCACTTCTAATGATAACAATAGTACTGGTAATAATAACAGTATAATAATAATGTTGATATTGAAAGGTAATCATAATAATGATTATAGTATCATTGCTATTATTATTACTATTGCTTTTAATAGTCTCAATGATAAAAATGATAAAAACAACACTAATAGCGGGAGAAAAAATGCAAGAGGCAGAGAAATAGAAAATCACCCTTATGGGCTCTTGGCATTCTGGGCGCCATTACAGTGATATAATTTGATGCAAACTCCGTGTCTCGCCGAAAGGTTAAAGATGCCTAGCTTGTATAAATTATACATCTATCTCTCTTATGCAATACATCTAATAGCTATCTTCGATTTAGAAGTAGAGGGTTGGTTTACCGAACATTTGATGTGCGTCTGGCTACATATTGATACGAAATTAGTGCTTGAATTTATTTCGCTTCAGGATATTGCCTCTGGTGAAGGGAGCTGTCGACGCCACATGTCTTTGCACGCACGTATTATTTCTTATACTCATCCTTTGTATGGGAAACGTTATAGTCCAGTGGAACGTGTCTTTGATGTTTACACAGGCGTCCTCGTGGGTCTCTATGTTCTGACAAGCGATGCCAGCCCTGTTAACATTTACGACAACTTTCCTGTTTCAGTTCAAAGCGTCGATTGTGGTCTGCAAGGCTCTTTCGTTGTGGGACACCACGTGCGCAACGTTAGATGAGCTTTTTTTACTTTTTACGAGAACCAGCACTGCCCTATTTTATCCAAAGAGGTTAATTAATTGAATAGGTTTGTTAACTGCGTGTATATGTTTGTTAATTACCTGTATATACACGATTGCTATACGCTGAATAAAACACATGAAGACTCTAGGTGAAAGTTCATGCCATTTATGCTTTTCGAATTCTGTTCTACCAGCCGTTCTTTTAAGCATTATGCCACAACGGGATATTCTCTGAAGAGAAGTTATATTGTTGATCCTTTTCGCTCTATAATAGATACAACCCTACCGTGATTTGTATAAGTGAAATGTTCGATACTTTTGCTGTCATCTTCACGTAACAGTACTTAGTGCAAGGGTCGTTATGATGACTCAGTAGTCTGAGGTACTGTGGTGAACCTAGCTGCAAATGGCATTTTCTATGTCGGACATGTACTCGTCTCCCGTTATTAATTCAATTTTGGGCCCCCATGTTAAAAGTCAAGTGTCCTAAGATTCAGCTGTACGTATTACATATGTCAGAAGAGGAACATGCATGCCACTGGATGTTGCGGTAGGGTGTCCAGTTCCTTTCAGCCAAGGTAAACATGATGGCTATCTCATAATGCATCTTGTCTGTGAGATCCCCCCTTTGTTTCATGAATTAGAGACAAGTATTACCTGGTTTATAACTACAGTTACTTACTTGACAACTACCACACACCGGTAGAGTGTTTCTTAGGAAATACTTGTGTACATCAGAATCTTTTGAGTGTTATTAATTATAGTGAAGCGTGGGTTAGACTGCAAACTAGAATGATGATATTTGGCAAACATTTATGTGAACAAGTGACAATCTCATAACAGGAATGTGTATCATTACAACTGAGTAAACGTAAACAGCAATTCCAAGTAGTGATATAAAAACCTGGTAATAAATGTAAACACGGCAATACTTCTAAAGAGACGGTGAAATTTTGCGCAACAGTATTTTAGACAAAACCAAAGAGAATGGATCGACTGAGAGGAAAATAGTAAACAAAGAAGTAAAACTTTGAAATGAAGTTACTTAAACTATAGACAGAAATGAATGGTAAAAGTCCAGGGGGGAAAACAAAAACAAAGAAAAGAGAGAGAAGGGGGGAGGGAGGGAAGGAGAGAGAGAGAGAGAGAGAGAGAGAGAGAGAGAGAGAGAGAGAGAGAGAGAGAGAGGTGGGAGGGAGAGAGAGAGAGAGAGAGAGAGAGAGAGGGTGGGAGGGAGAGAGAGAGAGAGAGAGAGAGAGAGAGAGAGAGAGAGAGAGAGAGAGAGAGGGGGAGAGAGAGAGAGAGAGAGAGAGCGAGAGCGAGAGAGAGATAATGAAAGAAAGAGAAGAAAAAGAACAGAGAAAGATAGATAGATAGACAAATATATATATATATATATATATATATATATATATATATATTATATATATATATATATACATACATATACACACACATATATAATACACACACGCACACACACACACCCACACACACACACACACACACACACACACACACACACATATATATATATATATATATATATATATATATATAATATATATATATATATATATATGATATATATATATATATACATATATATATATATATATATATATATATATATATATATATATATAGTATATATATATATATTATATATATGCATATTATATATATATATTTTATATATATATATATAAAATACGATATATATATATATATAATATATATATATATATATATATATATATATATATATATCGAGAGCGAGAGAGAGAGAGAGAGAGAGAGAGAGAGAGAGAGAGAGAGAGAGAGAGAGAGAAGAGAGAGAAAGAGAAAGAGAAAGAGAAAGAGAGAGAGAGAGGGCAGAAAGTTGTTGAAATATGTCAATGGGCAGACAACAGAGATGTGAAGTAGTGAAAGTATTGAAACTAACTGAAAAAGGAAGAAAAAAGAAAAAAGAAAACAAAAGGAAAGAGATGGAGAGAAAAGAAAAGAAGAAAAGAAGAAAAACAAAGAAAAAATAGAAAAAAGAGAGAGAAAAAAAAGAAAAAAGAAAAAAGAAAAGCAAATAAAATAAAATAAAGATAAAAATACATATCAAACTGAGGGAGTCCGGAAAAAGGAAGAACGTATGGAAAACCATCCCGTTGCAGAAGTGATGGGAGAGCAAGCAAGCACTGTGGGAATGAACAGCCGTAGAGCAGCTGTTCTTTAAGTAGAAGGCTTGAATAATTTCAAGGCGGGCGAGAACCAGGAAGAAAACGCAGGGTTTTCGTTAATCATATCGGGAACTCTGTGAACAAAGGTATGTAATTGTGAACAAGAAGAAGGGTATGGAATTGTGAACAAGAAGAACAAGGGTATCGCCTTTCGTGAACTTTTTTGGCTGGATTCATGAGGGATATGAATTCTTTTTCATAATTTAAACATGAGTAAATATATGAACAACATGAACAAATATATGAACAACATGAGCAAATATATAAGCAACATGAACAAATGTTGAGACTGAGAAAAGGTGGGGTAATAATAATAATAATAATAATAATACAATAATGATCATACGTAATTGTAATTATTAATTAATATTTTATAATTAATTGAGAGGTAATGACATTAATACAAAAGGTGAAAGGTAATAATAACAATACAACAATGATAATTTAATTTTAATTAAAAAATTAGAGGTAATAACAATAATACAAAAAGTTAGAGGTAATAACAATAATAAAAAAAAGGTGTGAGGTAATAATAATACTAATACTAATACTAATAATACTAATAATAATAATACAAGAATAACAATACATTAATCATTTATTAATTATTAATAATTAATTGAGAGCTAATAACAATAATACTAAAGGTAACAGGTAATAATAACAATACAATATTAATAACACAAGGAGGAGAAGAGAACTAAATGTTAAGAACAAATCGTTTTGAAAGAATGAGAAGGAAATTCCGTGGTGGGGGGGGGGGATTTTAAAATTTAAGGGATTACTATTTAAATCAAGTTGTGGGAGAAGCATAATCGTGGCGGGATTATTAATTGACGTAGAGTGTGATATAATAGGATTGAAGTGAGGATTGTGAGGAACGAGAGAGGGAAGGATGGATTTAAAGAAAGTAAGGAAGAACGGGTAGAAGGATAGGATTAAAGTGGATACGGACAGGAGGAAATAAATATGGGAATAGCATGGAAGGGAAAAAGATTTCAAAGGATGTAGGATGTATGGAGGCCAGATAGTGCTATAGAGAGCGAGGAGTGTGGGAGATGGAGAACGATAAAGGAAGATGGAAAGAAAGATAGAATGGGAGAAAGGAAGAAAAAAAGAAAGAAAGACGTGTGTTGAGGGATAAACATTTGGAGGAAGAAAGGGGGAAGAAATAATGAAAGAGAATGAAGGAAGTGAAGGAAAAACGGAAGATTCGCAAGGAAAAAAAAAAAATAAGAATAAGAAATAAAGAGACGTTGAGAGGAGTAATAATAATAATAATTAAAACAGTAACACTAATTATAATAATAACGATAGTAATAATGATAACAATAATGATAATAATGATAATGATAATAAAGATGACAATAATATTTACATTGACAATAATAATCACATTAATAACAATAACGGTAATAATGATAATAATGACAGCAATAGCTGTCATGATATTAATATAATAGTAATTACAACAACAGCAAGGATAATTATAAGATATTGATAATAATGTTGATAATGATAATGATCATAATGATAATCATAATGATAATCATGATAATGGTAACGACAAACAAATGATGATTATGATGAAGATAATGATGATGATGATGATGATGATGCTGATGCTGATGCTGATGCTGATGCTGATACTGATGATGATGACAACAACAACAACAACAATAACAACAACAACAACAACAACAACAGCAACAACAACAACATCCACAGCATGAAACATTTCTTTATTTCTATACAATGCTTACTTTTATACATGTTTTTTTCCCATCAACTGGTTTTCCAACATACATTATTTATTACTTATTGAAATGTCCATCATATAACATTTCAAAGTCCCAATGGCTTTCAATTTTCGATATATTTAAAATATCTGTCTTTTATCAAATGAAGGGAAATATATTACATTACGGAAACGATATATTCGATAAATAAAATGAACGAATTCGCTTTAATGTGAAAAAGTATGGAACCGTAGATTCTAGAATGTTTTATGAGTATATATAGTGATGATAATAATATAAAAGTAATAATAGTGAAGATAATTATATAATAGTAATACGAGTAATAGTGATGATAATAATATAATAGTAATAATAACAACAGCAATAATAATGATGATGATATTGATAATAATAATGATCATAATAATAATCATAATGATGATTATGAGAATATATATGTATATATATGTATATATATGTATATGTATATATATATATATATGTATATATATATATATATATATATATATATATATATATATATATATATATATATATATACGCACACACACACACACACACACACACAAACACACACACACACACACACAAACACACACACACACACACACACACACACACACACACGCGCGCGCGCGCGCACACACACACACTCATTGTATTCGTAATCTTATTCCGTGAAATCTGATTTACTGAACTAATTTATATGATCAAATCATAAAGTAATGTTCTAAAGACTGAGTTTTGAAGCACTGGGTCCCTTGTTAAAGACTACTGCAGGCTGACTGAACAATATTTGATTGCATCAGGTCATATTGATAATGATAATTATGATAATGATAATCAATGATGATAGTGATAAAAAATAGTGACAATAAAAATAGCAATAATAATGAAGATGATAATAATAATAATATCAATAATGATAATAATAATAATATCAATAATGATGATAATAATAATATCAATAA
>NC_051398.1:42512791-42515291 GCF_015228065.2 Penaeus monodon
AAACGCTTGTATATGTAATAACAATCACAATATAACCGAATATAAGCGTGTCTCCCGCTCGCTCTCCCCCGCACCCTCTCTCCTCACCCTATGCAAACAGAATTTTGCCTGCCACACACACACTCTATCTTTTCTTTTACTCTGTTCCCTCTCTTTAAGAACGCTTACGACTTTCCTCTGCTAAATGTCTACATTGTGTGTGTAATAACAATCACAACACTACATCCGAATAGGAGTAAGGGACGGATCGCGCTGTGACACAGCTTCCACTGTCAATTCTATCATGGCACTGAGGACAACAAAGAGTCTCTCATGTATGTTTGCAGTTACCCAGTAACTTCAGATCGATTTTATTACTAGCACATGCAGTTACCCAGTACTTCAAATCGATTTTATTACTAGATCATTTTCTGTGTAATCTGGCCCGTGAAATAACCTGATATATGAACTGTCGTGATACGTACAACATGGGCGAGGCGCTGGAGGTATAGGGGTTATATTTGCATAGATCGCTTCCAAACTTCTAGAACATACAGAGGAATGTTTATCCTACCCTTTCTCTCTTTCTCCTCCTCCCTCCCCCCACGCTCTCTCTCTTCCTCTCTCTCTCCTTCTCTCTCAATCTCCCTCTCTCTGTTTCTCCCCTCCTCTCTCTCTAACTCTGTCCCTCTCTCTCCAAACTTCTAGAAAATACAAAGGAATGTTGCCGAAATAGCATTTTTTTCTCTTACACTTTCTCTCTTTCTCCTTCACCCTCCCCCTCTCTCTTTCTCTCTCAACCTCACTCTTTCTTCCCTCCCTTTCTCTCTCTCTCCCTCTCTCTCAATCTCCCTCATTCCTTCTCCTTCCCCTCCCTTTCTGTCTGTGTTCCTCACTTCCTTTCTCTCAATTTCTGTCTTTCTCCCGCCCTCCATGAATTTCCCTCTTTCTTTCTTCCCCCTCTCTCTGTTTCTCCCTTCCTCTTTCTCTCTCTCCCTCTCTCTTAATCTTCCTCTTTCTTTCCCCTTTCCCTTTCTCTCTGTATTTCTCTCTTCCTCTCTCGCAAATTCCGTAAGTCTTCCCCCCCCTCTCTCTCTGTTTCTCCTTTCCTCTCTCTCTCAATCTCCTTCATTCTTTCTCCCCCCTCTCTCTCTGTTTCTCCCTCCCTCTCTCTCAGTCTCCCTCTTTCTCCCTTTCTCCCCCCCCCCCTTCTCTCTAATCCTCGTGAGCGCACAAACATATTCGCAGTTCGTTCTCATTAATCAAACTTGGGCATTAAGTAAAAGAAGAGAGATAAAGTTATTTTGGACGCTCTTAATGCAATGCCCTTTTTAAAAAAGTCTTTGGAGCAGTTTTCTGTCTTACGTACGCTCCTTCTTCTCCTTCTTCTCCTTCTCTTCCTCCTCCTCCTTCTCCTCCTCCTTCTCTTCCTCCTCCTCCTTCTCTTTTTCTTCCTCCTCCTCTTCCTCTTTCTCCTCCTTCACTTCCTCTTCCTCCTCCTCCTCCTCTTCCTCCTCTTCCTCCTCTTCCATTTCCTCTTCCTCCTCCTCCTCTTTCTCCTCCTTCTTCTCCTTCTCCTTCTCCTTCTCCGCTGTCGGTTCCATGAAATAAATATTCTATAATGTTATTTTTTCATCATCGTTCAACGTCTTCTGTCGTGTTATCATGTCTGTGCTTTTCCTCCTCTATTTGTATGTATGGGGGTTATCTCTTTCTTTTTCTTTCTCTCCCTTTCTCTTTCTTTACTTCTCTGTCTGATTTTCTGTTTGTCTGTCTGTCTGTCTGCCTCTCTCTCTCTCTCTTTCTCTCTCTCTCTCTCTCTCTCTGTCTCTGTCTCTCTCTCTCTCTCTCTCTCTCTCTCTCTCTCTCTCTCTCTCTCTCTCTCTCTCTCTCTCTCTCTCTCTCTCTCTCTCTCTCTCTCTCTTTCTTTCTCTCTCTTTCCCTCTCCCTCTTTCTCTCTGTCTCTCCTCTCTCCCTTATATCTATGTCTTTCTATCTCTCGCACTCTATTTCTGTCTCCGTCTACATATCTATCTATCTATCTATCCATACACACGCATATATGTTTGTATGCATTAATGTATATATTGATAACGCCCCTGATCTCTCTATCTCCCTTCTCCCGTTGGACCAGACAGGCAAAGCCAACATGTGCAGTACATCTCATATACCTTAAGGCGAGCACACCTGAAACATGGCCTGATGTACACACACACACACACACATACACACACACACGCATACACACACACACACACACCACACACACACACACACACACACACACACACACACACACACACACACACACACACACACACAACACACACACACACACACACACACACACACACAACACACACACACACACACACACACACACACAACACACACACACACACACACACACACACACACACCTCTGAAGAACCCACGTAAGCGGAAGAGCAAGCAAAATACCCACTTCCCCTCTTCCCTGTCCCCCTCCCCCTCTCCCTTCCCTCCCTTGCCACCGACTTTA
>NC_051398.1:42520291-42522791 GCF_015228065.2 Penaeus monodon
CTGTCTGGGTAGCTATTCATTTTTCGTGTGGTTATTTCTCTATGCGCGTTTTTTTCGGGTCGCTTTTAATAACTGTCTATCTTTTGGAGTGAGTGTGTGTTTTTTTCCCTCTCTATTTTATATTTCGGAGTCCATATGGATATCAATCTCCATTGAATATATGCCTTCCACGGTCATCAATTATTGGCTTCATTTTTCATCACAAAGTATAGTCTTTCTTTCTCTCTTTTCCTTCCCTTTTTAAATCATTTTTTTTCAGGAACATTAATCTTGAAAAAAAAAAAAAAAAAAAAATTGGTCGATTGTCACATTCATTTCGCATTGCAAAGGTCATGAATATGGTAATGTAATTATGAATGTGTTTCAGTGTATCTTGTTGACCTTCTTATTCTTGAATAGTGCTAACATCTTCAAGTCCTCTCTTAAGATGCATTATACATTTGCAAAAGTAATCTACTTGGGTCTACTCTTTACTTCACAGAGTTGAAAACAAAATATTATTTAGTACGACAATGGTCAATAATTAATGAAGAGAGGGAGCGTGCAACTTTAATCATCTTCGTCAAAAGGAGAGGTAGGTAATAATTCAGACCGTATTAATTCCTTCTCTTGTTAGCAGTCATTCTGGTTTGTCACCAAGATTACGCCAAATGTTACAGGCGGATCGTGATGATAATTCATAACTAGGCTGTCCATAATCCAAGGACCTATTGCTTAATTTCGGTAGTTATCCCTTTGGTAGATGTTGGGGGCAAAGTGGGAATGGAATGAGAATAGGTAAAGAGAATATGTTTGAAAGTAGATTTTGGCATAGATGATAGACTTTCATTACATTTGACATCAGATGAAGGTAGATTAAGAGTAGATACGTGGTAAAGAAATGTAAATGAGTATATTTTTTGTGGGGCCATGTGGGTAGAGGTATATCAAGGTTAGTATGTGTAGATTATTGTGTACTTTTGACTGGACTAAAAGCAGATTAGGGCAGATTAAACAAGACTGAAGTGGTACCAAGTAAGTAAATCCCTTAAGCAGAGTGACGAAGTAGATTATAAAGCTAACGGCAGAGGTCAGTGCTCTCTGTGATTCCAGGTTGTGTATTGTATTGACAAAGATATAATTTTGTTAACTCAGCTATCAACACCACTCAAAGCTTACGTTTCATCCCAAAGATATATACTATCCATGCACCAGTCAGCTGATTGCCGATGGTCTATAGCCGCCGATCTGACTGGCATATCATCCAATGCAAATCTAATTTACATACTTCAAACAAACAATACTTGAGGCTTCCCTGCAACTTGCACTGTCTCGCCACAATTATGAAATAAAAGGACTCGAGCACAAAAGCAATCTCGTATACATATTCCGAGGCGCATTCCCTTTCTCTTCTCTAATCATCATGTTTGCAATTGCATTTCCACAGATTAAAATACTGAATGGCGGTTGCATTGTTGCCTGCCACTGCCTGCCTATAACCAATGTACGTTTTGCCTTCTTGTCAATGGCCGCATGGAAAGACAGATACACATATGTCCTGGGTGTCTTTATCTGCCTCTTGCGGAAGGTACATGAATAAACCAGGTTGTGGGGGGAACTGTTTCCTGTTACGGGTTAATGATGACAGTGAGGGTGATGCTACTGCTGATGACGATGATAGTGATGATGGTAGTGATGACGATAATGATGGTAATGGTGATAATGATGAAGCTAACGATGGTGATGATACTGCTGCTGCTGATGATAATGGTGATGATGAAGGTGGTGGTTGTGATGATGATGATATTGCTGAGGTAAGTATTATCATATTTACTGTCATATTTACTGAGGTAAAAAGTAAATATGACAGTAAATATGATAATAACAATGATAATCATAAGAATGAAAACAATACTGATATTCAAACCGATAATGATAACAATAATATTAACAATAATCATAATAAGCATATTAATAATAATAATGATTAAAAAAATCTTTTAACTCCGTCTTCACCTTGCTTGTGTTTTCTCTCCCGGGAAAAATAAGCCGAGGTTATTTTTAGAAACTTTACTTTTGAATGAAGATCACTGAAAGATACACACAACACACAGCGTCACAGAATTTAATTTCATCTATTTCTAATATCTATTTTCAGACCAAAGTAATAATTCTTGAATACGAAAAATAAACAAGATGCTTCCAAGACTAGAAAAAAAAAATCAGATTATGAAATCTACAATTTTGAGTAAAGAGCTTATGTTAAAGGGTAGTTCATATGCCTTGTAAAATGGGGAGACTCAGCCAGGTAGAAACTGATTCTCTTTTAGCGTTTCGAATAATAAGAGTGAGGGTAAGAAAATGCGATGTAAGAATGTATAAGAGTCTTTTAAGTTTAACCATTCGTGTGCGAGGAAGAGTGTAGGCTGTGATGTGCTTGTAATACATAGATACACATATTTATACACACGCTTACACAGACACATATGCACAAGTAAACACACACACACACACACACACA
>NC_051398.1:42532791-42535291 GCF_015228065.2 Penaeus monodon
ATTTGTCTGCATGCCTCTCTGTCTGTTAATATATATCTATTGGCCAGTCCGACTGTTCATCTATCGATACGTCTACCGGACTATCTATCTATCTGTTAATCCATCTATGTGTCTAACTACCAATTTGTCTATCTATCTATCTATCTATCTATCTGTCTGTCTATCTATCTGTCTATCTATTTATCTATCTATCTATCTGACTATCTATCTATTAATTTATCTATCAATCTGCCTATCTATCGGTCTGCCTGCAAGGATATCTATCTGTCTGTCCACCAGCCTAGCTATCGGCCTATTAATTTGTCTATCTATGCATGTGACTAAATATGTATTTGTGTCTCCATCTGCAAATTTATTTATATATCTTTTCATCTGTCTATCTATCAATTTACCTACCTACCTGCCTATCTACCAATCTATCTATTTATCTGTCTACCTACCTATCTGTCTATCTATCTGTCGATCGAACCATTCATCAGTCTCTCTCTACGTCTATCATTTATTCAGTCCATCTATGAACACATCTACTCACTTATCTATCTGTCTATCTCTTTGTTTATTTGTAGACAAAATAAAATTGTTGTTGATGATGATAGTAATAATAACAATACAAATAACAATAATAATGATAATAATGATAACAATTATGATAATAATGATGATAATAATAACGATGAAAATAATGATGATAATGATAAAAAAATGATAATAATGATAACAATAACACTGATAACAAAAATGATGATAATAATGATAATGATACCAGTAGCAATATATCATAAAAATAATAATGAAGGTAATTATGATGATATTATTAGCAACAATAGCAATACAACAACAACAAGAACGACAACCACAACAATAATCATCATCATTATGCTAATAATGATAATAACAATAGCAAAAACACAGCAACGATAACATTGATAACGATAGGAATAACAATAACAAAAGCCACAGTGATAAAAAACACGATAATGTTAATAATGATAATAATGATGATACAAAAAGACTTTGGGTATATTTTCACTTCATAGATTTACCTTGCAGGTGGTTAGATTAAATTGAATTAACTTGACTGCAGGGTAGGAGTCGATAACGGGATTTGGCTCTGTCTCCTTTATTTGATTTATCTTTATTTAATTTTTATCATTCTCATTATCCTTATCATCATCATTAGAGGTAAAGTGGTGATGTTGGTGATGATTTTGATGATTATGATGGGAGTAGTAATCATCATTATCATCATCATCATCATCATCATCATCATCATCATCATCATCATCATCATCATCATCATCATCATCATCATCATCATCATCATCTTCATTATCATCATTATCATCATCATCAGCATCATCGTCATCATTATCATTATAAGCAAATTATGATAATTGTGATAATTGATGACAACACTAAAAATGATGAGGGTGATATTAATAATAATGATATTAATAATACAAATACTAATATTAGTATTAGCAGAAATTATGATAACAATGATTGTAATAAAATAAATGATGATAATGATAATGATAATATTAATGAAAATATGACAAAAATACTAATGATAATATAATAACAATAATAATGATGATGATGATGATGATAATAATAATAATAATGATAATAATAATAATAATAATAATATCAACGATAATAATAATAAGGATAATAATAATAATGATTATGATATTGGTAATGATAATGATAATGATAATGACATTACTACTACTACTACTTATATAATAATGATAATGATGATGATGATAATAATAATAATAATAATAATAATAATAATAAAATAATAATAATAATAATAATAATAATAATAATAATAATAATAATAATAATAATAATAATCGATAATAACAATAATAATAATAGAAATGATAATAATGCCAAAAAGGTAATGATGATAAGAACCAAAATCAATAAAAATAACGAATATTATGAAAATTATAATTTCTCGGTTGAAGTGAAAGAAAATATAAAAGAACGAAAAGAAAAAAGGGATTGTGTAAAGAAAAGAAAGGAATGAAAGGAAAGAAAAATGGAAAAAAGAAACGAAAATAAAATAAAATAGAAACGGAAAACAAAAAATGAAAACAAAAGAAAAAGAAATGAAAGGGAAACAAAAGAAAGAAAAGAAGGAAAATTAAAGAAAATAAAAAAAGGAAAGATCTTCAAGGTAAACGAAGGAATATTTTGAATACTCACTGATATATTTCTGTGCATATAGACATACACCCATACATTCAATCATACACATACGTACATGCACATACACACACACACACACACACACACATACACACACACACACACACACACACACACACACACACACACACACACACACACACACACACACACACACACACACACACACACACGCACACACACACAAAGACACACACAAACATGCAGTCTCTCTCTTTCTCTCTCTCTCTCACACACACACACACACACACACAGTGACGCATATAGTTACAGACAC
>NC_051398.1:42555291-42557791 GCF_015228065.2 Penaeus monodon
TTCATTTGAGCTTCGTTCATGGTAGTAACATAGCTACGTTTATTTCAGCAAATTGGCCACGTTCATATCATCAACATAATCATGTTCGTTTCAGCAACAAGGCCACGTTCATTTGAGCCACATAACCATGTTCACTTCAGCAACAAAACCACGCTCACTTCAGCAACAAAGCCACGTTCACTTCAGCAACAAAGCCGCGTTCACTTCATCAACAAAGCCACGTTCATTTCAGCAACAAAGCCACGTTCATTTCAGCAACAAAGCGACGTTCACTTCAGCAACAAAGCCACGTTCACTTCAGCAACAAAGCCACGTTCACTTCAGCAACAAAGCTACGCTCACTTCAGCAACAAAGCCACGCTCACTTCAGCAACAAAGTCACGTTCACTTCAGCAACAAAGCCACGTTCATTTCAGCAACAAAGCTACGTTCACTTCAGCAACAAAGCCACGTTCACTTCAGCAACAAAGCTACGTTCACTTCAGCAACAAAGCCACGCTCACTTCAGCAACAAAGCCACGCTCACTTCAGCAACCAAGCCACGTTCACTTCATCAACAAAGCCACGTTCACTTCATCAACAAAGCCACGTTCACTTCGGCAACAAAGCCACGTTCACTTCAGCAACAAAGCCACGTTCACTTCATCAACAAAGCCACGTTCACTTCATCAACAAAGCCACGTTCACTTCATCAACAAAGCCACGTTCCCTTCGTCAACAAAGCCACGTTCCCTTCATCAACAAAGCCACGTTCCCTTCATCAACAAAGCCACGTTCACTTCAGCAACAAAGCCACATTCATTTAGATCTTGTATCTTCTCCTGTCTGATCTTCGTTTCTGTTTCACTTCTGTTTCTCGATATCTTTCTTTTTTCGGTTTAAGGGCCAGACTTTGATAACAGACTAGGTGCATCGGAGGAGAAAGCAGTTCCATTACAGAGCAGGTCATAGGGCTAGTGTATATCTTCTTTTGTTTGTTGGAGGTTATTGAGCTTCATAATATAAAATCTGCAATGAAAAAAATACTAAGAACGCTCATTCTAAGACAGAGAGAGAGTGAGAGAGAGAGATAGATAGATAGAGAGAGAGAGAGAGAGAGAGAGAGAGAGAGAGAGAGAGAGAGAGAGATAGAGAGAGAGAAATAGAGAGAGAGAGAGAGAGAGAGAGAGAGAGAGAGGAGAGAGAGAGAGAAAACGAAAGAAAGAGAAAGAGAGAGAGAGAGAGAGAGAGAGAGAGAGAGAGAGAGAGAGAGAGAGAGAGAGAGAGAGAGAGAAATATATATATATAGATAGATAGATAGATAGATATATAGATAGATAGATAGATAGACACAGAGAGAGAGAAAATACTTTTTTCCCAAATATATTGTAAATTGTGTAGGTCACTAATATGATACATATTACATTTGTACGAAGGCTTTCGTCATGGAACTGATATCTATACAATTAACATTACATCAGTTGAAGTGTAGCTTGTATGTAACATTATTTTTTTCTGAATTAGGGAACTGTGCATCATGGTAAACTTTATTTATTTATGTATTTACTTTTTTATGCGATAGTGAAGAGGGGCAATGCGTCTCAAAGGATGACGGATTTTCTTACAGGAAAATGTTTTTTTCAGACTGGTATGTAAGCACAACATTGTCAAAGGAGGAAGGAGAACAAAGTAAAGAATGACTAGAAAATATCAGTCACACACACACACGCACGCACGTGCGCGAGCACACACACACACACACACACACATACACACCCACACACATATATACTTATTATTTAATATGGTAACCTACACACCGGCTAATATTTGTCCAGAAACAATCTTTCCAACTACAACCTTTGGAAAGTTGATGATTCTAAAATTTGTGTCAAGAAATAAACTGTCCTATTTCTGTATTGAAAGATTTTCATTGCTTCCAGATTCGGTTTGTGATTCCAGGTTAACTTTAATATTTTAAAATTCCAGCGATTATTTATGTGGTCGAGAAACTAGGTTTGCTTTATACATACATACATACATACATGCATGCATGTATACATACATACATATATATATATATATATATATATATATATATATATATATATATATATATATACACACACACACATATATATACACACACACACACACGTGTATATATATATATATATATATAATATAGTATATATATATATTATTATATATGTATATACATATAAAATATATATATATATATATATATATATATCTATATATATATATTTTATATATATTATATATCATCATCAATAACGGTATGCTCATGTTTGAGCAGCTGTGGACCTCTCCACCATCCTTCGCCACTAAACTCGATCTTACGCTTTTCTTTCCACTTGTACCATCGACAGCCCGCAAATATCTTTGATATTGTCGTTCAGTCTTGTCTTCGGTTTGCCTCTTCCCCTCGTTTCCTATCACCATCCCTGTCAGCAAGTTTTTCTCAATACTTTTACTTCTCATTACATGACCAATAAAC
>NC_051398.1:42562791-42570723 GCF_015228065.2 Penaeus monodon
CCTTCTCCCTCTTTCCCTTTCCCTTTTCTTTTTCCTAACCGATAATAATTTTCCCAGTGTCAACCCTCTTCCCTCTTCTTTTCGCTACCTGTCACGTGCAGACAGGGTCAAGATTCACGGCTCTGACAGTAGGTGGGTTTTTGTGAAAACAGTTATGCTGCATGGCACGATCTAAAACTAGTTATAGCTGGGGGCGTAGCTTGATATTATCTCTATAAAATTTTATATATATATATATCTTTTTTTAACGAGTATCTAAATGTATGTTTGATAAAAAAAAAAAAAAAAAAGTGGATGTAACACCCCCAGGGAAAAACAAAAACAAAATAAATGAAATATTTACTTAGTTGAGTTGAAACAATTCTTTCTAGTTATTTTTTGTTTCTTATTATTTTTTTAAAGGTTCAACAGGATTAGGTAAAAATAACGTACACTTCTTGCTACTGAATATTACTATAGTCTACATTGCACAGAGAATCCAACTGCCTAAAGTTTATATAATCATTCGCTGGACTTTCGTAGTCGAAAAAATAATCTATATCGTCACTGAATGATTATTCATATAGATATAAAGTTCCTAACCAAATTTTTGTAATTTCCGATTTTGTATTTCTGTCATCATGCCTCTAGCTACGCCAACTGACTGTAATCCAGTTAAACCAAGGCAGACAGCAAGTATGTCTGAAGGAGTAAGCCTTTGAATAAAAAATCCCATAATCTCTCTTGCTCACTGAAGAGATCTTTCGTTTCTTTGAATATTGTTTATAAGGTGTGCAGGTCAGTAAACGCCTTTAACGTACACTATACCTTTTATATATTTATTTTTAGTACAATATGCTTGAAATCGCAGAGGCTTCGGCGGATAAGCATTACCTGTAAAATATATTCAAACATTACATTAATTGAAATGTCCGTATATGTAATTTTCTTGTCATTGTTGTAGGCGTCAGTAATTTTTTTTTTTTGACGTGACAGGGGGGGGGGGGTGATGTGATGCGTCCTCATTAATTACGGCTTTTCCAACGGAAACTTTTGTCTGACTTTTAATTGCTACAGTGACAAAAGATGGAAAGGAAAATTTGAAAGAAAATCTACAGAATGTAACACATAAACAGACAAGGACTGACTGACTGACTGACTGACTGACTGACTGACTGACTGACTGACTGACTGACTGACTGACTGACTGGCAGGCACAGAGACAGACAGACAGACAGAAAGGCATACAGACAGACAGACAGACACGCACAGGAAGACAGGAAAAAGTGATAATTGCTGGTATTTTTATAATTTGTAAATAATTTCAATTTTTATCAATCTACAAAAGAGAGGGAACAAGAGAGAGAAAAGGGGAAAAGAAAGTCAAAGAAAAAAAGTGTAAGAAAAAGAGGAGAAACGGAAAAAGGAGAAAAAGGAAAAGGAGAAAGGAAGAGGGAAACAGAAAGAAAGAGAAAGAGAAGGAGAAGGAGAAGAAGGACAAGGAGAAGGAAAAGCAGAAAGATAAAGAGAAAGAGAAAGAGAGAGAAAGAGAAAGAGAAAGAGAAAGAGAGAGAGAGAGAGAGAGAGAGAGAGAGAGAGAGAGAGAGAGAGAGAGAGAGAGAGAGAGAGAGAGAGAGAGAGAGAGAGAGACAGAGAGAGAGAGAGAGAAATAAAGAGAAAAAAGGAGAAAGATAAAGATAAAGGCAAAGATAAAAATACAGATAATGCTGAAGATGTAGATAAAAATAAAGACAAAGACAAAGATGAAAATAATAATAATAAAAAATAAAATGAAAAAAAAAGAAAAGAAAAAGAAAAGAAAAGAAAAGAAAAGAAAAGTAATAAAAATAAAAATAAAAATGAAAATGAAAAAAAAATGAAGAGAGAGATGAGAAGGAAGGAGAAGGAAACGGAAAAAGAAAAGGAGAAAAATAAAAACAAAAAGAAGGAAAAGGAAAAGAATAAAAAAGAAAAAAAGAAAAAAAATAAAGATAAAGATAACGATAAAAAATAATATATAAGTGAAAAAAATAAAAACAAAAATAAAAATAAACAAAATGAAAATGAAAAAGAAAATGAAAATGAAAATGAAAATGAAAATGAAAATGAAAATGAAAATGAAAAAAGAAACGGAAAAGAAAAAGAAAAGGAAAAGGAGAAGAAAAAGAAAAAGAAAGATGAAAAAGAAAAAAGAAAAAAATAAAGAATAAAGAATAAAGAAAAAGAAAAAGAAAGAGAATAAGTAATAGAGAAAAAAGATGTATCAGACTCAATAATTTCATCCTTTTATTGAGAAAAAATTTCTTTTTCAATGTTTTTGGTAAAAAAATTCTAGAAAAGAAAATATATGAGATATAAATAGGAAGAGGAAGAAGAGGAAAACGAAGAAGAAGAGGAAAAAGAAGAAGAGGAAGAAAAAGGAGGATAACAGTAATAATAATAATAATTATTATAATGATAATAGAAATAATAATAGTAAGCCAGAAGGAGAAGAAGAAAAGTAAAAGTAAAAGAAAACGAAAAGCAAAATGAAGAAGAAGAAGAAGAAGAAGAAAAGAAAGGAGAAAAAAAAAGAAAAAAAGGAAACACGAAAATCTAAAAAAAAACACGCTAAAAGAAAAGAACAAAGAGAAAGAAAGAAAGAAAAAAAAAGCAACAGAAAGCCCTTTTAGACATGTCAAATACATCGTGCTTCACTTCACGTCACTTGTCTAAAGGAATTTTGGGCGTTCGGAACTCATGGCCGTTTCTTTACAGACACCATGAGAGGAAGGGAAGGAAAAGAAAAACCCGATTTCCATGAAAAGGATTAAATCAGTGTTTTCCTTTGTTCTGAAATGAGGGACCTTGAGGCGATATGATTTCTTGCTCGAAGACAGAGAAAATGGGCTCTGAAGCTGCCGTGTTAAGTTAGAATATATATATATATATATATATATATATATATATATATATATATATATATATATATATATATATATGCATATATGTACAAGTATAGGTATGGATATAACTGTTTCTATCGATTTATCAATCTATATCTTAATATATCTATTCATCTGTCTGTCTATTTATCTCTCTATCTATATCTGTCTATCTATATATCTGTATCTACCTATCTATCTGTCTACATATGTATAGATGTAAGTAAATATGTACAAACACACAATGCACTGATACATGTATATAATCGCTGTCAGTCGAACGAAATGCTCAGAAAAGTATAATTTGATCCAATACTAATACAGAATAAAAATGTTACCACCAACCATAAGGCAAATCAGTGTGACCTCTGACTTGGCTTTCTGTTCGTGAGCAAACGGAGGCGGGGAAGAGCTTTTGCAAATGTCACGCGCATGCCAAGCCTTTCATTTGATATATATTTTTTTTCTCTTACTGTTCTTTTCGCTTGTTCGTTTTGGAATATGATACAGAGGGGATTATGGTTTTGATATCTGTGGTATACGAGTCTGGGTATCTGGTAATGATATGTGGGTTCCTTTCTGTTTTTTTCGATTGCCTTTTACCTTACCCTTCACTTCTCCCTTTACCCCTTATTCACCTCTCCCCTTATTCATCTCTTCCCTTACCTCCATTCGCTCCTGTTCTCATTCACTCCTCCATTGACCCTTCTCATCCTTTGCATTACCCATTTCATCCTTCCCTCTATCCCCATTCACCTCTTCCCTTACCCTCATACATCTCTCCCTTACCTCCATTTACCCTTCCCCATTTCCTTACTAACCCTTCCCCTTACTACCATTCACCCCTCCCCATACACCTTCTTCCCCCAACCCTGACCTTCTCCATCCCTCCCTTTCCTTCCTCCTACATCCCTCTCTCTCGCCCTTTCTCCATCTCACACAACCCATATGTGTCTATCTCCCCTTTCGTTCTCGTGTTTTGCTGCTCATACTCCGTCTCTCTCGTCGTCAAGTCTATCTGTTGTTTAGGCTACTGACTGTCTTTTTCACTGCTTGCATCATTGATTAAGGTTATTGTCTCACCAGCATGCACGTGTATGATACAGCTGTTTGCGATCTGAGGCTGAAACGTTGTGGTAGCTAATCTGCAGTGTTGTTAGTACGTTGTAATGTATCAGGTGCATATAAGCAACGTAAAGAAGTGTAACTTTGCAAATGCCGATTCCAATGGTACATAAAAGAAAGCAGGAGAATAAAAGCAAATGGCTATTTATAACGAACTCCATTTAATTTTCCTCTCTCTTTCTAAATCCACTTTTTTTTCCTTCTCAGTTGATAATAATATTTTTTACTACTATCCACCCTCCTCCGTCTCTTCATTTTTTTTTTCACTCCCTGTCACGAGCAAACAGCGTCCGTTTGGAGAGTCAAGTTTCACGGTCCTGACAGCAGGGGTCGTCAGGAGACAAAACTGTTGTGTCACAGAGCTCGCCCATAAACTACAACCCTTTGGATAAGAGCAAATAAAAATAGGTGTCTCTGGGTGGGAAAAACGTATTATTATAAATGACTCTGATTCGGATCTTGCTTTAGAAGTGAGTTTTTTATTGCAGTGTTAATAATTGTACAATTTGGGTTTATCCTCTTTTTCATAGTAATTCATGTTTGTGCGAGTCGTTATAAATTAATCAAAATATTATCAATATTGATTGCGTAGTCGTAGAAGCTTGAACATAGACACAGGCAGAGGAAGGGACAAATAGACAGATAGATAGACAGCAGATACATGAATAAATATGCATAAATCTAGATTAAAAAATAAGATACATTTAACGAATTAACGCAATCCACACGTGCGGAAGAAGGGGTCAGTTATAAGAAAAAAAAAAAAACTGTTTCGTTATAAACCGTTTTCCATTAATTTAGAAAACGAACACAAACTTTATCCATAACCTCTTCCCTTTAGGGTTTTAATGATTTTTACCCCCTTTTCCGGTCCCAAAAGCATACTAGAGAATGCTTTCGTGCACGAGTAAAAAAAAAAAAGTCTATTCAACTCGTAAGCCATATTTCAATCTCGTTTATCCTCCGATGGGCCTTTCATAGCCCTGGAGCGAAAGAGATACAAATAGACAAACAAAACTATGTAAGGAAAAAAAGTTATGTTTTGATGTGAATGATTTCTCAAGCTCTTTTTATTCATTCGTTTACTTATTTATAATTTTTTTTACTTTTTATTTTATTTTATTTATTTATTTATTATTGCTATTATTTTACCTATATATACATACATACATACATATATATATATATATATATATATATATATATATATATATATATATATATTATATATAAAATATTACATATATACAATATATACATATATATATTATATATATATATATATATATATATATATATATATATACTTATAAAATAATGATCTTGTTTCTTTTCATGATTAGTAAAAGTACTCCAATTTTTTTTACACCAGAGTGACTCTTTATTCATTCAGAGAATGAGAACAAGAATATCAAGGATAAGTAGGAGGAGGAGGAGGAGGATGAAGGATAAGAGGAAGAAGAAGAAGAAGAAGAAGAAGAAGAGAAGAAGAAGAGAAGAGAAGAGAAGAGAAGAGAAGAGAATTCAAGAGAAGAAAAAAGAAAGAAGAAGAAAGAAGAAGAAAAAGAAGAAGAAGAAAAGAAGATGAAGAAGAAAGGAAGAAGAAGAAGGAGAAGAAGAAGAAGAAAAAGAATAGGAAGAAGAAGAAGAAGAAGAAGAAGAACAAGAAAAAAGAGAAGAAGAAGAAGAGAAAGAAGACGAAGAGAAAGAAGAAGAAGAAAGAAAAAAGAAACAGACAATTTTCTTTTTTCTTCCTGTAAATGAC
The DNA here is from genome assembly GCF_015228065.2 of Penaeus monodon. NCBI lineage: Eukaryota > Metazoa > Arthropoda > Malacostraca > Decapoda > Penaeidae > Penaeus > Penaeus monodon. The sequence goes on from NC_051398.1 coordinate 42,568,585, forward strand.
GTAAACTTATCTCAGGTGTTCCCAGTTTATGATAGGTTTCTCTGCAGACATCACACGAGTCAGAGAAGCGAATAAATCTGATCATACATGGGACACATGAATTCACTTGAAGAAATAAGTCAGGCTGGAGAAAACGCCAACTCATGCAACTCTCTGTTTCATAAATTTGATTGTTAGAGAGAGAGGAAATAGTTCTATGAATCTGCAATATATTGTTTGAAAAATAACGACAAGGGAATTGAAAGAGAGAGAGAGAAGAAAAATCGTAGTTATGCAGAATAAATATTTCATGTTCTGGTGATTGATTTGGTTTTGGTTATACTAGATTTAGATGATAATGTTGCTTGCATTATGTAAAATATTGTATTTGTGGTTTCATGTTTTTTTTTGTAAGTACAGAAAATTGTAGGGAGGGGGGGGAGGGGGGAGGTGCTTGCAAACGACATACTTACAAAAATAGTTTTTTTTTCTTCTTTCAATGTGTTATTAGGTATATATATCTAGTATACCGCCCATAATTGAACACCCATCCGAGAAAACTCCAGTTCCATTAATAATCTCAAGCAAATGCACAAACACACGTAACCAAAACAGGCATCGAATTCCATACGTTCCTCTCTGCTTCCCTGTCTTGGAAACCCTACACTATTATCTTCATTTCCCCCCTCCCCCCCTTCCCTCACACCAGTCTCCTCGCCCCCTACCCTCCCCGTCCTTCTCGCTATCAGTCAACCCAAACAGCCTCTCTATTTCTCTTGCTATCTCTTATTTCCTCTCTCCCGGAGCTCTCGTTGTCAAGTCGATCCATTTCACTCTATTCAGGGTATCGCGCGGCGCTTTCGTGTGTTCAGTGAGCTGTCCTTGACGTTTTTGGGTTGCTCCGTCTTATGGTTTGTGGACGTGTACGACATTGTTTATCGACTTAAAAAAAACTTTTATTGTGTTATCTTGCACTCTCCGGCTGTAAAAGACGAGACAAGACTATGATGAGGATCAGCCGAAAGAAAACGGGAAAAGATAGAGTAAAAGAAGAAGATGATAGCGTTATATTGCACTACCAATTGGCTTAGATATATGCTATAAGTCTTTAGCAATTTGAGATTATGGTATATGGCGTGAGAGTTAGGTTCAGAGATGGTATTACTAAACACAGAAGGATTGACCCAATTAGATTAGAATCAAATAACACTATTTCATAAATGTGTTGTGAGCCAATATAATTTTTGATGGTATGTCTACTTAATCATTTTCCCTACCCATCCCTCTGTATTTTTCTTTATATTTCTCTCTTTCTCACATATGCGGGCGAGAGACTTTCTGTATTTAATCACGGGAATGTATGAAGGCATCTTATGGACTAATTCGCATTTCCATTCGCCTTTGCTTTAATATTCAAAGCGTGGTTACAAGCTCATAGGCAGAAAGAGAAGCAATATAATGTATGTGCATATATATACCTGTGTGCATTATACGTACACACACACACACACACACACACACACACACACACACACACACACACACACACACACACACACACACACACACACACACACACACACACACACACAAACACACACACACACACACACAGTTACTCACGCACTCGCTAATATACACACACGCACACAGTCGCTCACACACACACACACACACACACACACACACACACAAACACACACACACACACACACATATATATATATATATATATATATATATATATATATATATATATATATATATATATATATATATCTTCTTTTTAACGGTAGGTTCATGTCTGAGCCGCCGTGGTCACAGCATGATACTTAATTGTAGTTTTCATGTTGTGATGCTCTTGGAGTGAGTACGTGGTAGGGTCCCCAGTTCCTTTCCACGGAGAGTGCCGGTGTTACCTTTTTTTTTTAGGTAATCATTCTCTCTATTTATCCGGGCTTGTGACCAGCACTTGACTTGGGCTGGCTTGGCCACCCAGTGGCTAGGTAGGCAATCAAGGTGAAGTTCCTTGCCCATGGGAACAACGCGGCGGTCGGTGACTCGAACCCTCGAATTCAGATTGCCGTCGTGACAGTGTTGAGTCCGACGCTCTAACCATTCGGGCCACCGCGGCCTGCATTGGTTATGATTTTCTTAGCA
>NC_051398.1:42583323-42590823 GCF_015228065.2 Penaeus monodon
TGATGGTTAAAAGTGAAGCGCGTTGTGAGGAATGCCAAGAGCCATTAACGGCCACACTTGTAGTGGAAAGATGTGCATCATTCTCAGACCATATTCGTATGTACTTGTCCCCTCATATAAACTGAACAATGTTTTGGGGGAGGATTGCGACATTGAAGGTGTTTTAACAAAAAATAATTATGTAATAGTACAGATACTGAGAAGAACGAAATGAATAATCAAGATGAGGATAATGGTTTCAACAACAATAGACTTAATGCTAAGAATAACTTATAGTAAGAGAGGATATAATAGTGCGCTAGCACAAATAAAGCGACAGTTATAAACAGATACTCTTTAAACATCAGTAGAAAAAGCTATCTGTCTATAAAGCATTCAATTACTGCATACTTTTATCACATACAACTTTATATGGATGATTGTTCATCGTTTCAATAGTTCTACTTGGAAAATTTAACTACTTGACATTCTCCTCGCATCTCGATCTTCTTTTCAAAATAAAAAAAAATTATCTTTATCTAGCATTAGTAAGCAGTAAGTAAGTCCTATTGCTGTAATATATTTTCGTGGTTCATATATCGTTATTCCCTAAATTGTGGCTGCCCTTTTACCTCTTTTCAGTCTGTCTATATCTGTTTTAAGTGTGGACTCCATACCACTACACCATAATCTAGAGGCCTTATGCTGGCTGTAATGATCTTTATTACCATACCTTCGTCCACTTACCTGAATGCCCTTTTCATGTTGGTAATCAGCTCTGGCATTTTATGGACCTTTTCATTTATATGATTATTTGGTCTTACAAGGAATTTTTCCCTATCTGCTATGTTCCCTATCTGCATGTACTAGTATAAGAGTCGATTTTCACATTCCCCGAACCTGACTACACGACATTTACTGAATTCCATTTTCCAAGTACAACTCCACATGAATACATACTCGATGTCCCTTTGGAGGCAATGACAAGAGATGTTGTATATTGTCTTTTTTAGGATGCATGTGTATGTACTATGTGTGTGTGTGCGTTGTGTAATATATGTGTGTTTGTGTGTGTGTGTTTGTGCGTGTTGCGTATGTATGTGTTTGTGTTTGCGTGTGTTGTGTATGTATCTGTGTGTGTGTGTGTGTGTGTGTGTGTGTGTGTGTGTGTGTGTGTGTGTGTGTGTGTGTGTGTGTGTTAAATTATTTTACACGTAACTTAAAATCTTCTAATATTTGTTTCACACGTAAATTATAAGCAAGTAAAGGCGAATTACATTGCTATTTTCTCTCTTACTCTAAGTTTTTGTTGACATTAAGACTATTGTTGTTGAAACAATTATCATTATCTTGATTATTCATTTCGCTATCCTCAGTACCTGTACTATTGGTATCATTATTATCATTTTCATTCGTATTTGTAGAAAGAGTAGTAGTAGTAATAGTAGCTTTAGTGATAATGATAATAATGATAATAATAATCATAAAGATAATAATAATTATAATATATATAAATGTATATATATATATTCAATTAACATATCTATATCTATCTATCTATCTATCTATCTATCTATCTATAATCTATATCTATATCTATCTATCTGTATATATATACATATATATATATATATATATATATATATATATATATATATATATATATATATATATATATATATATATATACACCTCTCTGTCCCCCCCTCTCTCTCTTTATCTCTCTTCCTGATTATCTCGCTCTCCCTCTCTCTTTCTCTCTTTCTCCCTCCCCATCTCTCTCTTGCTCCCTCCATCCCTCCTCTCCCCGTTTCTCTCACTCTTTCACTCTCCCTTCCTCCCTCCTTCCCTCTCTCTCTCTCTATCTCTCTCTCTCTCTCTCTCATTTGATATTTTATGAAATGATCAGAAAATATAATTATATATATTTTCAAAATGTGGCGGTTATGTGAGTTGGAAATAAAGGGTTTTGAATGTGCATAGTGTAAGAATATTAATGACACGGTATTTTAAAAAAGACACTTTCATCAATACGGGTTGCAGAGTGATTAGCAACTAACTAATTGTTTTCCCGTGATGTACTCTTTCATTAATTGGAATTATTCTGTGATAGACAGCTTGATTATCTGCATCAACATAACTTCAGAGTGAATTTTCATTGCAATTTATGATATTCATTTTGTTATGAAATAATTGTCTTGGAAATATGGATTTGTTTGTTTGTTAAATACTAATTGAAAAATATAGAGAGCTTTGGACAAAATAAGATAAATTCTAATCTGATTATTTACAGTAATTCTACTTCATAATGTGCGTTAATAGTCTTATAGAAGTTAATAGGTTAAATCTAAATTAAATCTATATTCATCACTAATGATAACAAATATATAAAGCTGATTATCAAAAAAAAGAAAAAAAAGAAAGGATTTTCCTTATTCCACACGTGTATAGAGTTTGATGACCTATCTGTTAAATGGCCATAATATGAACAGACAGATAAATCAACAACCTACATAGAATACATTTAAATGCGAAGAGATCATTCAACAAAGTAAGATACATACGTTCGAAACGTCATCAGCATTTCTCTTTTCTTTCATTCAGATTTACAACTCGAATACAAAACAGATAGAGACCAGACTTAACTGAATTCCACATACAGATCTCAGCACTCAGCGCGAGACAGGTACTGTGCTGCTCCCTTATTGCACTCGTTGCTGCCGACAGTTCTTTTGGCAAGAGGAGAGACAACTTGGATTCTTTTCTCGTGTCTCACTACCTCTCTACTACGTCATGGAGAAGACGTCCTGGTTCTACGTTAGAAGATTTCCGCGGTCGTGGAAGATATGAGAGTGAATGCTATTTCGGTAATTCTTAACTTCTTTACTCCGTCTACGTCTCAATTAAGTTTGATGGGGGCAATATAGTGATAGGTTGAATCATCCATGAAAGTCAAAATATATATATTTTTTTTATCATTCATCTTTCTTAAAAACAGATTGGATACTAAACTAAATATCCAATTTTATTGTGAAGTCCTTAACAGATTATAAACACTAAACAAGTCTAAAATTATCACCTTAACATACAAATGTGGAGAGAGAGAGAGAGAGAGATGAAGAAGGAGTACTAAAAGAGAAGACATCCTTCAACTTTAACACAGTGTTAATGGATTTTTAAACTTGCATAACTGCTGTACTAAAAAAAAAAAAAAAAAAAAAAAAAAAAAAAAAAAAAAAAAAAAAAATCAAGTAATTTAGGGAAATTCGTCAAGATAACAAACTATGTACATAACAATATACATTAAAAATTCTTACCTATATTACACTGTCAAAACAAGAAAAGTATCTCTGCTCACTGAAACTTTCTCTGGTGTACTTGTAATCTATAACAATATGTTATAAAATACACGTACACGTGTGTGTGTGTGTGTGTGTTTATATGAATGTATACTTTAGTTATTAAAAAAACATAAAAACAAAAGTAACAGATAAATAAAACAATTAAAACGATAAGAAGAACGGGACAAGAAAAAAAAAAAAAAAAAAAAAAAAAAACAGAAAATGATAACAACACAAGGTGCAGAAGAACGTGTTATATATCACTGAGTTGTCTTGCTGCATTAGCGTGAGAAATCTAGACAAGTCACAGCTGAATAAAAAGGACGGTTTCTTGTCACAGAAGCACAAGAAACGAGGCGTTTCGTCTCGTAATGTGAGCCGACGACGCGTCAAAAGTCAAGACATCTTGTTACGGCGATAAGAACAGTCGTGTTACCTCGTCACAACGGCGTGCGAGGCGAGGATGTTTCATCCTAGCACGACAAGCGGCATGTAAAATGCCGATTTATGGCGACAGGAACCATCACGCACAGCACTCGGGTCTTCGCCACTGCCCCATATCTCTCCTCTTCAGACATCCCGCTCGTCATCGAGACACATTTTTAAATATACATTTTCCACGTTTTTACCCTCCCCCCTTCCCGGTTCCCCTGGAGAAAAGCGAGCATCAGAAAGCCTCTCGTGACGCCCGGAAAGAGAATCAGTGCCTTTTCAAAACACCTTGAACATTAACACTACGCATTACGTCATGAAGCAGAAGCCGACTGTGCGAGCGCAAAGAAATACACAACGCCAGAGGAGGAGAAAGAAAAGACAAAACAAAAAACACATAATGATAATTTCACTCACATTCCTCTTTTTCTTTCCCCTTACAAGACTTCTACAGAGCGCGGTGCCGGCAGCTAATGGAACCAGACACAAGAGAATGTTTTTGTGCCCCGAACGAAGGGAATATCTGAGCCCGAGAACAAGACGCTGCCCGAGAAGGAAGAGCCATTACGAAGCTTTCTTTAGGAGGAAAACGAGGAAACATGAGAGAGGATGAAACGCGTCCCTTATCGTCCCGGGCCAGTTAGGTCGCCTAATGGATAGCTAGTTTAGCTAATGGCTGCTACTTTTCTCGAGTTATAATAGCCGCGTCATGTGTTTATACTTAAACAGATTGCTGGGTGTTAAGATTGTTGGCTGGTTGCTTGTATTATCTGTGTTAGATTAGGTTTATTGTATGTATTGGATATTGGCTTTGCTGGTTGGTTATAGAAACCCTATTACGATTAGGCCATTGCTATTGGATATCAACCTTATACAAGGTGGTTTGTTGAAATAATTAGCGTTGAATTAGGTCACGGTTACTGAAACTAGTACTGCAGGATGGTCGCCTCAAAGCAATGGTTATTGGATTTAAGGGTGTCTATCACGCCAGCCTAGTTTACTCCTATTGCCCAACATCCGAACTCCGTGCTCGACTGTAGCGCCACCCCCGTAGCACGCACTCGCGACACATCTCCGGCTCCCGTAATATTACGTTTCAGATCCTGTGACGCTAACTGGATTTCATTGCGTGGCGGTATCTGTTCGAGGTGTTTTTTTGCATTATTATATTTACTCATGTATGTACGCACGCATGGTATGTGTATGGATATAGGTTCGTATGTATGCACGTATGTATTAAAGAGTATTTTATGGAGTTTATATAGTTTAAATAACACTGATGGCCAGACCACTTAAAAAGTCAAACTGATTGCTCTTCGTGCTATCAGCCGTGGCTCAGCTGCTAGGATTGAATGGTATTACATATATCCGTGTATATATGTGTGTGCATGAATGCGTATTTGTGTGTGTCTGTCGCTCTGCATTTTTTTCTATTTGCATTTGCTTACCCGCCTACTCTATACCAGCGTACCCTAAGCAATACCTAAAATGCTAAAAGCGCCCTTCATATTTAGCTGGATCCCCCCCCCTCCCTTCACACCAAACCACGAATTACGTCACACCCACAAATGACCACTAATCACGCGGACCCCTAAAAAAGACAAAAAAATTGCAGCTAATCGAATCATGACATGAATAAAGTAATTGAATAAAGTAATCTACGTCCTCGGGGTCAGGTCGTAATGACACACTCCGAATTTATTCTTTGCGAGTCACACGACTTTAGCAACTCATTAAAAAGTCATTAAACAAATTAATTTTAACGAATGGATGAACCTCCAGCCTCATCTCCAGAGATGGTTCAACCGGACGGATAAGTTTAACAAGGTAAATTTATGCGCATCTAATCATTCCCGATTTTTCTGTCTTCGGGAAAAGAATAAGCATATAATACATGTTCTTTGATTTAGAATTTTATTCTATTATCACTTTTGATATTTATAACAGGGAAATTATTATCTCTCGCGGGCTTTCATAATCATAGACAAGTTGCGTAACTTATGCGCGACAGGAGACTTATTTTATCTTGGGTATTGATCTCGCAAGGGACAGGACGGTGCTAGTGTTGGCATGTGGAGACCGTAACCCGGATGCCCTTCCTTTTAATTTCGGAGCCTTGGGCAGGATTCGAACGCAATGGGTGCCCGACCCCCATGGTCCCCGGCCGCTAGCGTTACCTGCACCACGGCGGCCGCCGTCTTTACGACTCAATTACAGATTAAATGCACCGTGTAGTTAGAAGGGCCATTCCTCCTTCGCCGCTAATACCTCCCTTCCAGCGCCGCCTCCTTTTCCCTGGCGTCCGCCGCCGCCGCCGCCGCCGCCGCCGCTGTCCTGCCGCCTTGCCCGCTCCCCCGCCGATTGCCTGCCACTGAGCAATTGCTTCCGATCGCCTGTCGTTCTCGGCGGCGCGGGAGCAGGTCGGGGGAAGCTGCAGCCTTTCTGGAAATTCTTTGGGTGATTTCGTCTTCATTGCCTCGGCTTGGGTGAGATTCTCCTTCCTTTTCTCTTATTCTTTTTATTTTCTTTTCTCTTTCTCTTTCTGTTTTTCTCCCCTTTGTATATGCTATCGGTGACTTTCCTTGATTTCACCCATTCACTTCTGTCTTTCTCTTTTTATATTATCATCAGCGTTCTCCCCATTCATCTGTCTCATTCGATAATCTTTACTTCTTCATCCCCAATATTTTTCTCTCTTTTTTTATCCTTTTCTCGTCACTTCTCTTCCCTTTCCATCCTTCGCCCTCGTAATCTTTCCCTCGTTTTCTCCTCTTCATTTTCCTTCTCTTCCCTCCTTCTCTCCTATTCTCCCCTGACCGAAATCACACCATCAAAGAAGCCATCTTCAAAGCCCAAAGTCTTCCGGTCTGTACCAGTGATTTTGTTTAAGTCCCCTCTTGAAAAAAAAGAAAAAGAAAAAAAAAGAAAATGGGAAAACGACGCATCCACAAGCCGGCTTACAAAACCTTCCGCAATGCTTCGAAAAGAGAAAAAATAGAGACAGATCCGAAGCCTCGAAGCTGCTGCTGCTGTTGATCCGAAGCTTTGGGTTCAAACTTCTCAGGGACATTAGGGTTGACTGATTAACTTGTGTATGCTCGGCAAACAGGAGGAGGAAATCAAGCGACGTCCTTTGGTGGAAAGTAAATATGCGTGCATGTTAAAAAGAAGATAAAGAGGCGATGTTGCCAGACATGGAGTTACCTGGTTATGTTCAACAAGGGATTTTCTTGTCATTTAAGCGCACGGACAGTATTTCTGAATTTATTCACTATACTTTATTTCATATCAGATGATTTATTGTTATCACTATTATTACCATAATTATCACTACCATTATCATTATCATTGCCATTATCATAATCATCATCACTATTATCATTATACACGCGTGTACTGTTTTTAATATCAATATTTTACTCCCATAGTTGATATCTACAATTCTATACTGGTTATCACAATTAAAATTTTGTCATTTCACCTATTGCATCAATGCAGGATATTGTCCTGAAAAGATAATATTAAAATTTCTAGGGGGAGAGAGTAAAGATGTGCCTGAATCAAATACAGTTTTAAGAAAAGTCGAATAAAAAAATCAGAAAGCATAACAGAGAATGCAAAGCTGTTTTCCTGGACATGCAAGTTATTCCCAGCTCTGATCATCAAAACTCGATAAACGTATATTTTTCAGACATTTCTGGCCCTTAGCACTCGTCTTGCTCTGAGAAGCCCTCATGTTACATAAATA
>NC_051398.1:42600823-42605823 GCF_015228065.2 Penaeus monodon
TGTATAATGATAATAGTGATAATGATGAGATAATGGTAATGATAATGATAATGATAGTGGTAGTGATAGTGATAGTGATAATGCTGATAACAATAAATCATCTGATATGAAATAAAATATAATGAATAAACTCACAAATATTGTCCGTGCGCATAAATGACAAGAAAATCCCTTGTTGAACATAACCAGGTTACTCCATGTCCTCGTCTGGCAACGTCGCCTCTTTATCTTCTTTTTTAACATGCACGCATATTTACTTTCCACCAAAGGACGTCGCTTGATTTCCTCCTCCTGTTTGCCGAGCATACACAAGTTAATCAGTCAACCCTAATGTCCCTGAGAAGTTTGAACCCAAAGCTTCGGATCAACAGCAGCAGCAGCTTCGAGGTTTCGGATCTGTCTCTATTTTTTCTCTTTTCGAAGCATTGCGGAAGGTTTTGTAAGTCGGCTTGTGGATGCGTCGTTTTCCCATTTTCTTTTTTTCAGTTTTCTTTTTATCATTTTCTTTTTTTATCTTTTTTCAAGGGGAGACTTAAACAAGATCACTGGTACAGACCGGAAGACTTTAGGCTTTGAAGATGGCTTCTTTGATAGTATGTGTTCGGTCAGGGGAGAATAGGAGAGAAGGAGGGAAGAGAAGGAAATGAACAGGAGAAAACGAGAGAAACGAGGGAAAGATTCTGGTTACGAGGGCGAAGGATGGAAAGGAAAGGAATAGTAAAGATTATCGAATGAGATAGAGGAATGAAAAGACCGCTGATGATAACGTACAAAGAGAGAGAAAGCAATGAAAAAGTAAGAGGTGAAAGGAAGGAAAGTCTTCAATAGAATATACAAAAAGGAGACAAACAGAAAGAGAAAGATTAATGAAAATAAAGAGAATAAGAGAAAAGGAAAGAGAATCTCACCCAAGCCGAGGCAATGAAGACGAAATCACCCAAAGAATTTCCAGAAAGGCTGCAGCTTCCCCCGACCTGCTCCCGCGCCGCCGAGAACGACAGGCGATCGGAAGCAATTGCTCAGTGGCAGGCAATCGGCGGGGGAGCGGGCGAGGCGGCAGGACAGCGGCGGCGGCGGCGGCGGCGGCGGCGGCGGCGGCGGCGGCGGCGGACGCCAGGGAAAAGGAGGCGGCGCTGGAAGGGAGGTATTAGCGGCGAAGGAGGAAGGGCCTTGGCCCCTGCGGCCTCGCTTGGGAGGAGCCTTCAGAGTGAACGTTTCTATGTGTGTGTGTGTGTGTGTGTGTGTACATATGTATATATGTATGTGCATGTATAAATATAAATATAAATATATATATATATATATATATATATATATATATATATATATATTCACATATACATTTATATATGCACATTTATAATATATATAAATATGTGTAATACATACATACATACATATAAACTGTTCTAACTACACGGTGCATTTAATCTGTAATTGAGTCGTAAAGACGGCGGCCGCCGTGGTGCAGGTAACGCTAGCGGCCGGGGACCATGGGGGTCGGGCACCCATTGCGTTCGAATCCTGCCCAAGGCTCCGAAACTAAAAGGAAGGGCATCCGGGTTGCGGTCTCCACATGCCAACACTAGCACCGTCCTGTCCCTTGCGAGATCAATACCCAAGATAAGATAAGTCTCCTGTCGCGCATAAGTAACTTGTCTATGATTATGAAAGCCCGCGAGAGATAATAATTTAACCTGTTATAAATATCAAAAGTGATAACAGAATAAAATTCTAAATCAAAGAACATGTATTATATGCTTATTCTTTTCCCGAAGACAGAAAAATCGGGAATGATTAGATGCGCATAAATTTACCTTGTTAAACTTATCCGTCCGGTTGAACCATCTCTGGAGATGAGGCTGGAGGTTCATCCATTCGTTAAAATTAATTTGTTTAATGACTTTTTAATGAGTTGCTAAAGTCGTGTGACTCGCAAAGAATAAATTCGGAGTGTGTCATTACGACCTGACCCCGAGGACGTAGATTACTTTATTCAATTACTTTATTCATGTCATGATTCGATTAGCTGCACTTTTTTGTCTTTTTTAGGGGTCCGCGTGATTAGTGGTCATTTGTGGGTGTGACGTAATTCGTGGCGTGGTGTGAAGGGGGGGGGGGATCCAGCTAAACATGAAGGGCGGTTTTAGCATTTTAGGTATTATTGCTTAGGGTACGCTGGTATAGAGTAGACGGGTAAGCAAATGCAAATAGAAAAAAGGCAGAGCGACAGACACACACAAATACGCATTCATGCACACACATATATACACGGATATATGTAATACCATTCAATCCTAGCAGCTGAGCCACGGCTGATAGCACGAAGAGCAATCAGTTAGACTTTTTAAGTGCTCTGACCATCAGTGTTATTTAAACTATATAAACTCCATAAAATACTCTTTAATACATACGTGCATACATACGAACCTATATCCACACACACACCATACGTGCGTACATACATGAGTAAATATAATAATGCAAAAAAACACCTCGAACAGATACCGCCACGCAATGAAATCCAGTTAGCGTCACAGGATCTGAAACGTAATATTACGGGAGCCGGAGATGTGTCGCGAGTGCGTGCTACGGTGGTGGCGCTACAGTCGAGCACGGAGTTCGGATGTTGGGCAATAGGAGTAAACTAGGCTGGCGTGATAGACACCCTTAAATCCAATAACCATTGCTTTGAGGCGACCATGCTGCAGTACTAGTTTTCAGTAACCGTGACCTAATTCAACGCTAATTATTTCAACTAACTACCTTGTATAAGGTTGATATCCAATAGCAATGGCCTAATCGTAATAGGGTTTCTATAACCAACCAGCAAAGCCAATATCCAATACATACAATAAACCTAATCTAACACAGATAATACAAGCAACCAGCCAACAATCTTAACACCCAGCAATCTGTTTAAGTATAAACACATGACGCGGCTATTATAACTCGAGAAAAGTAGCAGCCATTAGCCAAACTAGCCATCCATTAGGCGACCTAACTGGCCCGGGACGATAAGGGACGCGTTTCATCCTCTCTCATGTTTCCTCGTTTTCCTCCTAAAGAAAGCTTCGTAATGGCTCTTCCTTCTCGGGCAGCGTCTTGTTCTCGGGCTCAGATATTCCCTTCGTTCGGGGCACAAAAACATTCTCTTGTGTCTGGTTCCATTAGCTGCCGGCACCGCGCTCTGTAGAAGTCTTGTAAGGGGAAAGAAAAAGAGGAATGTGAGTGAAATTATCATTATGTGTTTTTTGTTTTGTCTTTTCTTTCTCCTCCTCTGACGTTGTGTATTTCTTTGCGCTCGCACACTCGGCTTCTGCTTCATGACGTAATGCGTAGTGTTAATGTTCAAGGTGTTTTGAAAAGGCACTGATTCTCTTTCCGGGCGTCACGAGAGGCTTTCTGATGCTCGCTTTTCTCCAGGGGAACCGGGAAGGGGGGGGGGTAAAAACGTGGAAAATGTATATTTAAAAATGTGTCTCGATGACGAGCGGGATGTCTGAAGAGGAGAGATATGGGGCAGTGGCGAAGACCCGAGTGCTGTGCGTGATGGTTCCTGTCGCCATAAATCGGCATTTTACATGCCGCTTGTCGTGCTAGGATGAAACATCCTCGCCTCGCACGCCGTTGTGACGAGGTAACACGACTGTTCTTATCGCGGTAACAAGATGTCTTGACTTTTGACGCGTCGTCGGCTCACATTACGAGACGAAACGCCTCGCTTTCTTCTATGACAAGAAACCGTCCTTTTTATTCAGCTGTGACTTGTCTAGATTTCTCACGCTAATGCAGAAAGACAACTCAATGATATGTAACATGTTCTTCTGCATTTTGTGTTTTTATCATTTTCTGTTGGTTTCTTTCATGCCCCGTTCTTCGTGCCGTTTTTAATTGATTTATTTATTTGTTTACTTTTGCATTTTAATACATACATATAAACAAGCGTACGCACACACACACAATCACACATACACACAATCACACAAACATATAATTACATACTCACCTTCCACACACACACACACACACACACACACACACACACACACACACACACACACACACACACACACACACACACACACACACACACACATGTACGTGTATTTTAAAGCATATCGTTATAAATTACAAGCTTACCAGGGAAAGTCTGTCTCTCTCTCTCTCTCTCTGAATCATCTTGACTTGCGGAAATATCCTTTTAGATTCAGACCTTTGGAAATCTTCAGCTTGTAAATTAACTCTCGATATTTACTAGGCACTTAAGAAAGACAAATTAAATCTTCGTCTAATTAAAGTTCACATTAACCTCAATACTCAAGATATTCTGTTAAAATCAGACTTCACCATAACTTCGGAAGTCCAATCTGTTACCAATGAAATAAACGTAAAAAAAAACGCTTTATTTTTGTATTATGGATGATACAACCTACGACTATATTGCGCTCCATCAAACCTAAATCACCACCATCATCGGAATGATATTCATTAGATTAAACGACATGTAGACGGAGTAAAGAAGTTAAGAATGACCAAAATAGCTTTCACTCTCATATCTTCAACGACCACGGAAATCTCTTTACGTAGAGCCAGGACGTCTTCTCCATGACGTAGTAGAGGTAGTGAGACACGAGAAAGGGAATCCACGTTGTCTCTCCTCTTGCCAAAAGCAGCAGCGAATGGAATAAGGGAACAGCACAGTACCTGCCTCGCGCTGAGTGCTGAGATCTGCTTATGGAATTCAGCAGCTAAGTCAGGTTCTTGTATTCGAGTTGGATATCTGAATAAAAAAAAAATTGTTGCTGACGTTTCAAGCTTACATTGCTGAATTATTTGTTCTCATTTATATGTATTATATATAAGTTGTTTATATTTTCTTTTGTTTATAATCTGGTCATCTAACTTACTTTGTTGAATCATTTGTTCTCATTAAAATGTGTTCTTTATTGGCTGTTAATATTTTCTGGTCATTTAACAGTTAGAAGTCATCAGACTCA
>NC_051398.1:42613323-42623323 GCF_015228065.2 Penaeus monodon
AGTGAGTGTGTGTGTGATTGAATAAGAGAGTGAGTGAATGCGTGCGTGAGTGAGTGAGTGAGAAGATGAGTGAGTAATTGCGTGCGTACGAGCGTGAGTGAGTGAGTGAGTGAGTTACTGCGTGAGAGCGTGAGTGATTGAGTGAGTGAGTGAGTGCGCTCGCGGATAAGTGAGAAAGAGAGAGCGAGAGCGAGAAGGCGAGAGAAAGAACGAGAGCGAGAGAGAGAGACAAACTGTACAGACAAACATACATACCTCCACACATACATACATACCCACAGATAAACACACAGAGAAAGAGAGAGAGGAAAATTCCCTATACATTTCCTTAAATACTTATTCCGCTCACACACAAAATCAACTGAGTTTCGTTCATCTCCAAACTGCACTATACGCCCAAACGATCAGGCCAAACACATACTACTTCCCTGTGTATTGATCACACGTCACGCGGCCTCAACCACGTCACCAAAGTCGGGGTCATAATCTAGTGTCACTGGTTTTCCTTTCATCATTCAACTTTAATCTCCTTCAATCATATTCATCCATCCATCAATCAAAGTCTCTTTTAACGTGTCACTGGCTTTACTCCTGTATTATATTTTGCAGGTTTAATTTTGGCGTTTGGATTCCATTTTTTCTTCCTCTAATTACTCATTAATACGTGGTGGAAAACACACAAGCACACAAACACATATATGTATGTGTGTTTATATATATATATATATATATATATATATATATATATATATATATATATATATATATTCATATATGCACACATGCACAAATATACTTACACACACACACACACACACAGACCACACACACACACACACACACACACACACACACACACACACACACACACACACACACACACACACACACACACACACACACACACACACACACATATATATATATGTTTATCTAATGATTTTTTTTTAAGTGCCCTATCCCACAAGGACGTTGGCGATCATGGATTTCCATGATTTTCTTGGCAATTTAGAGCGGTGGTTTGCCGTTGCCTTCCGCCCGGTGTTTTTATCGAGTCACCATCTCTGTTTACCCGGTTCTGGGACCGGCACTAACTTGGGCTGGCTAGCCCATCCAGTGGCTAGGTAGGCAATCGAGGTGAAGTTCCTTGCCCAAGGGAACAACTCTAACCACTCAGCCACCGCGGCCTCTATATAATGATTATAATAATAATAATGATTATGATGATAGTAATAATTAAGATAAAACAATAGAGAGACAGAAAAAATAAGGGAGAGAGAGAGAGAGAGAGAGAGAGAGAGAGAGAGAGAGAGAGAGAGAGTGAGAGAGAGAGAGAGAGAGAGAGAGAGAGAGAGAGAGAGAGAGAGAGAGAGAGAGAGAGAGAGAGAGCTGATCGGGGGCGTTTAGCGTGATAAGCGCGTTGTCATAGGAAATTGGGATGATTAACCTATGAGGACTTTAGGTGGATGGTCGAGAGAAGATGGATGGTGGATGGATGGGTGGGTGGGTGGGCGGGTGGGCGGATGGATGGATGGATGGATGGGTGGGTGGGCGGGTGGATGGATGGATGGATTGGTTGATAGATGGATGGTCGAGAGAGGCCCTGGGTGGATGGATGAGTAGATGGATGGATGGGTGGATGGATGGATGGTTGGGTGGATGGATGAATGGATGGGTGGTTGGATGGATGGATAGATGGATAGATGGATTGATAGAGTTTGGTGGATTGGATCGTGGATGGAAATCAAAGTGGATAGATTTGGTGGTGGACTGACTTAAATTTGGGTGGATTTTGTTGTGGGTGGAATTAATAGATAAGGTAGTGAATTGCTCTAGATTTTGGTGGATTCGGTAGTGGATGGATTCGTTGGTGGATCTGGCAGTGGGCGGATTGGGAGGTGGATAGACTCAGAGCAAGACGGTTTAATGAGAAGTGGATGAAATATTTCGAGGATTTAAAAAAATCCTGGTGATTGGATAAAGTCTCAAGCGGATTCATCGTAAATATATCCTCCTGCAGGTAAATTCATCGTAAAAAGGTTTATAAAAGAAAGGTAAACAAATTAGGATTAGATTGTTTCTAGATAAAATAACGACAAGATTACTATCTCAGTGGCTAAACGCATCTGAAGAAATGAAAATCTGTTTTAATTCATTTTTCCAAACAAACCCATCACATTAACGAAGAAAAAAGGAGAAAAAAAACGAAAAAATAAAAGAAAAAAGAAAGGGAAAGGAATCAACATAGAATACATAGAGAGAGAGAAAAAAAAAGATATTAAAAATAAAAAAAGGTAAAAAGGATATCCATACGTGAATCATATCAACAATTTTTTTAGGCCGATTTCTGACCAATCCGTTTTTTTTCCCCCTTTCTTTCTCAAGATGCTGCTTCTTTCTAACGACCGAGATGCTTTTTGACTCTCAACACGTGACCTCGAGACCGAACACGACGTACTGATGTTCGCGACCGAGGGAGCTCTATGCCTCTGCTACTTCTCTGTCGCTTGTTTTAGGATCATATTCTATTTCATCTTTGAGCTTTGAAGTATGTTGGTTTATATGTTTATATGTACATCTACACACACACACACACACACGCACACACACACATATATATATGTGTGTGTACATATATATATGTAGGTATATACATATAAATAAATAAATAAATAAATAAATAAATATATATATATATATATATATATATATATATATATATATATATATATATATATATATATATATATATATATATATATATATATATATGCAAATGCATGTGTGTGTGGGTGTGGTTATCTTTGGATTATTTTACTTCAAAGTAATTCCTCTTTAATTTTTTTTTCTAGAAAACCTTAGATCTTTTAATGAGGTTACAAGATTACGAAATAGTAAAAAGTCAAATTGGAAAGGAGAAATAAGAAAAAAAATAAAGCTACAAAGAAGAAGAAGGAGATAAAGAAGAAGTAAAAGAAGAAGAAGAAGAAGAAGAAGAAGAAGAAGAAGAAGAAGAAGAAGAAGAAGAAGAAGAAGAAGAAGAAGAAGAAGAAGAAGAAGAGAAAAGAAAAGAAAAGAGAAGAAAAGAAATAAAAAGAAAGCAGAAAAAACAGGACTAAGACTTGGCGATTCATTGATAAAAGGAAGGAAGCTCTGATTGGTGATTGGACAAGTTTGACTCAAGAGGATTAGATTAAACAGATGGATGAAGTCGAATACTAGGTTACGATCGGGATTGTGAAACGTCTTAGGGAAGATCACGTGATCAGTACAGAGGCAGATGAACATATAGGATTTATTTATTTATTTATTTATAGACGAGTATTTTTTTTAATAGACAAGTTTGATTTATGTATGTATTTATTTATTTATTTATTATTTAAAAAAAAATTCTATTTATCTATTTTTTGTTTGCTGAAGCAATACTTATAGATAAACAAAGATGCATTTTTATAGAATTGGAATGTTAAAGGTATGATTTAAAATGTCTCCATAAAATTTTGTTTTGACCTTCTCTCCAAATAAGTATTTATCAAAATAGACAATTTGAGTGTGTATTTGTTTATTCATACATGGTGAATGATACAGACGCAATTTAAAATGCATCTATCTAATATATATCAATAAAAATGGAAAAGGTGCACTGCATCTGCTTATGTATATGTTTGTTCATATTTCCAGCTATTTCATTTCAACTTTGAAATATCTTTATATGTTAAAGCACTAGTCACAAAGAACAAATCAACAATATGTTTTAGATATTATTTTATTAACATAATATCCAAGATTCAGTACATAATTACTATTCACATGATGCTGTACCAGACTTAAATGTTTTTATTTGTATCACAGCCATTTCATTAAACAAATAAAACACATATCAAAGCGTTAGCAAAGGGCTTATCATCATTCTAATGCGTACCCATGGATTCGTACCCACACACAAGACAAGAAAGTTTATAACAGACTGTTCTTTCTCATTACTGAAAGACAAACAAACGTTTGAACCTGCAATTAAATCCGTGGAAATGAAGTAGTTAATACTTGCACTTGAAGCTTTGTGTTCCAGCTGCTTGCAAATGACAGGAAATGAAATGTAATAAATTAAACATGAATGTGAGGCCACTTCGTAACTCTAAATGGCACTAGTATATTTCATATTTATAGACTATGTAGGGGGACTATAACACACACACACACACACACACACACACACACACACACACACACACACACATACACACACACACACACACACACACACACACACACACACACACACAATCTGAATACTAGCTACTTATTTGTCTCGTGTTTAAATGCAGTTTAAAAAGGTTTGCATATTTTTGATTGCTAGTAAAGAACAGTTAATTACAGACTTTTACGCTTCTCCCAGGAAAGATCCATAGACACGAAAGTAATTTTCAAAGTATCTACACGAATTCATCAACTACTTTGTTATGCGTGTTATTTAGTGAAACATTTATGAAAGAAAGCAATGTGTGAATTTGGTACAGAACTGTGTGGATATTGATCATATATGTATGTACGTATGTATGCATGCATGTATGTATGCATGCATTTATGTATATATGTATTTTTGTATGTATGGATGAATAAATGTATGTATCTATGTAGTCTTGTATGTATGTATCTATGTATTTATGTATGTTTGTATGTGTGTATGCATACGTATCTATGTATCTCGTTTTGTAGATCATCGAAATAATAATTAATATAAACTAAAATGACATTAGCAGTAACTAACAACATCCAGAACAAATACAAGGCAACAGCTACCACAGCAACATACACACAAAACACACACACACACACACACACACACACACACACACACACACACACACACACACACAAACACAAATCCAAACACAAACACACACACACACAAACACAAACACGCACACACACACAAACACACACCGAAACTGTAGCAATCCCCAGCCGAAAGGTGAAGCAAATAAAGATACAAATAAATAAAAATAAAGGTCACGCGACGGAGGTGGTGTTAGCTCAAGGGAAACCGAGACTCTGGGGCGTCAGATAGGAGTGGAAAAAAATGAAGCAAAGGGAAGGAAATGATTAAAAGAGATATGAGAGAAATATGCCAAATAATTCCACAAAAGAAGATTATTTCGAAGCTCGCTAACTCCGAGGGACTCCCCCCCCCCATCTCTCTTTTTTTTCTTTCTTTCTTTCATCTCTTTATTATTTTTAATTTAATTTCTACTTTGCCATGGGTCAATTTTTATGCATTATAATAGGAGCGATTGAGTGAAAAACACTACAAGAAATATAATTAATATTACTACTATCATCAAAATCATTGCGATTAGGATTCAGTAGGATACGTATTGCATATGTATATACATAGGTAGTTCTGTTATGATAACAGTGATAATAAAGATAGTAAATACCAACGTTAACAAGGATTATACTGATGACAATACTATTAATATCCATACTTTTGTTACTACTACTGATAATGATGATGATGATAGTAACAATGGCAATAATGATAATAATGGTGATAATAATGGTAATAATAAGATGAGTATTAGTAAGTTATCAGTAATGATGGTGATAAAATTACTAGTAATAATGAAAATGATTATAATAGTACTGGTGATGATATTGATTATTTTGATAATATTCATTATAATAACAAAGATTATGGTAATGGTAATAATTATCATTATCATAAGCGTTCGGGTTATTTCTTCAGCATTATCATCGTTGTCTCTACTTTATTATCGCTTAGAGAACTTAGATAAGCTAAAATAGCGGTTTAATATTTACTGTTCTTTTCTGGTAAATTTAAAACTCCGCCAATCGCATCCCACGAAGTCAAATCGGTTATTTTAACATTTTGTATGTCGCAATTAACGATTAACCGAATAAAATAAATTTTTATTTTATGCGGTTAATCTCTCTCTCTCTCTCTTTCTCTCTTCTCTCTCTCTCTCTCTCTCTCTCTCTCTCTCTCTCTCTCTCTCTATATATATATATATATATATATATATATATATATATATATATATATATGTAAATAAATATATATATATTTAATTTTTTATTTTTCATCTTTATTTATTTATTTTTTTATTTATCTATTTATTTTTTTTGGGGGGGAAGGTCTATGGAAAGAACTTTTTTAAATTTCCAAGAAGCAGGGTTTCCTCGGAGAAAATTAATTCAAGAAGTTCATTAAGGAGACGCAGAGAAGAGTGACAACAACTATGGCCTTCAAGAAAGAAGAAGAACAAGAAAAAGAAGAAGAAGAAAGAGTAAAAGAGAGAAAAAAGGAAAGGAAAAAGAAAGGAAGAGAAAAAAAAGAAAAAGGAGAAAAAGGAAAAGAAAAAGGAAAAGAAGAAGAAAAAGAAAAGAAAGAGAAATAGAAAAAGGAAAAGGAAAAAGAAAAGAAAAAGGAAAAAGAAAAGGAAAGGAAAAAAAAAATCGTCATCATGATCTCCCAGATAAAGTGAAGATAAAGTATCTTTCGTTATGAATTGCCTGAAATTTGACATAATTGGAATCTTCTCAACATCTGCAGTATGTGAGCATTAGCAATCATGTTTAAAAAGTATATTATTATTATCTATAGACAAACAACCTACCATTGATGTGACATTTTAATGAGTCTAGCCTGTCTAATTAAGTTCTAGTCGCACTGTAAATTTGTCATTAAAAAAATCCACCAGCTCTTTAAATAATGAAGTAAAAGAAAGAAAGAAAGAAAGAAACAGAAAAAAAAGAAAAGAAAATATAGCTAAAACAACGAACCAACAATAACAACAAACAGCTACAACAAACAACAACAGCAAACAACAACAACAACAATAACAACAAACAGCTACAACAAACAACAACAGCAAACAACAACAATAACAATAACAACAACAACAACAAAGAGGCAATATACGGAGGCCTTTAGAAAGTATTCAGAAACGAAACTTATAAAAGACGACCCAATATTCATTACCGTTCATAATGTCTGCCTGAAGTTGCCTGCGCTCCGCCTTAAAAGACATTATGAAGGTCGTATTTTCTTGATGTATGGTCAAGGCAGCATCAATAGGTATTCTGATATGCAATCTTTCTAATACATAATTTTGGCGTCCAATCTGCTGTTAGCATATATAAACCTTTTTAGGGTAGAAGTTCACTTTTACGTAAAAGTATAAATAGCGTTTTTTTTTTTTTTTTTTTTTTAAAGAGGGAATGTTGAAATATACGCATATGTACGCGCATATATATGTGTATATATATGCATATATATATATATATATATATATATATATATATATATATATATATATATATATATATATATATATATATATATATACATATAGTCAAATACACATGTATGTATATTTTTGCATTTGTATTTGTAAATAAACAAATAAATATGTAAATAAATATATTATATATATACACACATATATATCATATGTATATACATATACATATATATGTATATATATATATATATATATGTATATTTATATATATGTGTATATATATCATATGTATATATATATGTATATGAATATATATATATATATATATATATATATATATATATATATATATATATATATATATATATACATATATATATATATATATATATATATATATATATATATATATATATATATATGCACACACACACACAAATATATGCAAAGACACACACACGCACACACACACACACACACACACACACACACACACACACACACACACACACACACACATACACACACACACACACACACACACACACACACACACACATACACACATATATATATATATATACATATATATATATATATATATATATATATATATATATATATATATATATATATATATATATATATGAATATATGAATATACATATACTCGCACTTCTTGATAGCATCACAGCAGGAAGCGAACAGAAGGCTGAGCAAAAGTGCGCTTCATAGCATTACCGTTGTCATAAAATCAGTCATAATCTATCATCGTCATCACTAAGATTGACATTATTGTAATCTGGCTCATGTTGATAGTCATGTTGCCTCTTAAATATTTTCATTTGTCAAGAGCCTGCTACAAGATTAGTCTACTTTTGGTTCCGAACAATTATAAATATAGAAAAATACTTTATCACGAACCGTTTCTGTTATGTATCCAAAATCTGTCAGTGACCATGAGTTTGTAAATCAATTTCATAAATTTCCTGAAATACAACTTTACTGACTAACAGAAGACTGTGTATCAAACATGAAAATACATATATCAAAATCATTATTTGCGAGAACATTTTGAACCTCACCAAACCTCAGGCTTCAGGTCAACATGTTGCCAAAGTGAAAAAAGGCCTCCGGGAATAGATTTTCGTATGATATCAATACAATGATGCTTTTAACAAATACAAAATACAAAAAAAAAAAAAAAAACAGAAAAAAACCCGCTGAGGTTGTATTTTTTATGTCAGTTGCTTGTGAAACGAGCGAGCGAGCTAGAAAGAGAGAGAGAGAGAGAGAGAGAGAGAGAGAGAGAGAGAGAGATAGATAGATAGATAGATAGAGAGAGAGAGAGAGAGAGAGAGAGAGAGAGAGATAGATAGATAGATAGATAGATAGATAGATAGATAGATAGATAGATAGATAGAGAGAGAGAGAGAGAGAGATAGAGACAGAGAGAGAGACAGAGAGAGAGAGAGAGAGAGAGAGAGAGAGAGAGAGAGAGTGATGGTAATAGTTGTATTTTGAGAAATGAACTAACGGCGAATTAATTTGCATTTCAGTAGAATCCAATATTGTCCATTTAAAGCATGGGCAATGGCAGTTAGCTAGAGTAGTGACTGGGTTCAATCTCAGGGGTTCAGCGGAGGTCACTATCGTTCACTCAACTGGGATGATTCGTGACGTGTGAAATTCGTGTTTTGCTGGTTTTGCTTTTTTGAACACAGTGATTTTGTGTGCACCTATTGCACGGTTCATTTTGTGCAATGATGAAACATATACCTATGTTTTGAAGAAATATTCTATTTTTGAAATTACGATGGGAATGTACGGATGAAACTTGCGGGGATTTGTGCCTCTAGCGAGGTCAAGAACCACTGAGCTAGAACATCAGAAAATGTTAGGCTGTTAACTAACTGCCAATTTTGAGGGGGAGGGAGGGTCAAATGGGGCCAGAAGAGGGGTCTGCGGCTACTCCCTAAGTACCAGTTGGAAGAGGGAGGGAGGGGATGATGCGTAGTAGACTCGGAGTAGACTGATTTCCCACTTCCTTTCGTGCAGTGTCGAAGAGGGAATATAGAGCAGGAAATTGTCCCGAAATTAATACCCGCGACTGTACACTTCTACCACTGTTCTCTCAAAAGGACCAGGGGATTCTCGTTCTGACGTAGGCTGGTTACGCAGGTCGACAGATACAAGACAGGTTGATGTCGCTCGGTTCTACCGGGAAGCGACGAAACCTCCCCTCAGGCAGCTGGCTCTTGCAAACAACAGGAGGACGAGTCACAGGGACGCTTCGGGACGTCGAACACTGCAGGCATTAAGGATCGCATACCACAACACAAGAGGGAAACCCACTCTGTTGCATTGCTTACGAGGCAACCAGAGAACACCCGTCGTGAATTTTGAATCATTACCTTTTATGTGGCGGATGCGTTTGTCTCTGGCACCACGGGGCGGAGATACCGATAGTGTTTTTTTCGACCCACGAGTTAACCGTTCGTTAATAATGAGTTAGGAGAGAGGTCTCACTAGGCCAGAGAACTCAAACCTATAGATAGCAGTTTTCCCCTTCTTTTTAAGGGTACGATTCAGAAAATAAATGTATGTATATCTATCAATATACATGTATGTATGGTGTATGTATGTATGTATATATGTATGTATGTATATAAATGTATTTATATATACACATATATCTATACTTATCTGTACATACAAGTCTATCTATTTATCTA
>NC_051398.1:42633323-42635823 GCF_015228065.2 Penaeus monodon
TTTACTTACTCATTCTTTTAACAATGGGGAGGGAAAAGCTGCCTTGAATCCCTAACTCTGAGATCCCGTCGAAGGGAAAGACTCTGAAACAAAGGAAGTGTCGTAAAAATGGAAATTTCTTCGCGTCCTGTGAAAATATCAGTGCTAATACTTGAAAATGAATGTAACCTTTGCTCTCCTGATGGGAAAAGTATGATTGATTTTACGACGTCAACAAGGTATAAGGACTGATTGGACGTTTTGAGTACGCAATACTTAGGAAAGTGATCGGAACGTCGGATAATTCATTGTTTTTGTGATATATATCATCCCCATTCGTTTCTCAATTAAAAGTTGCTACACTGAGCTCAGCAGAGAGCGACTTAACGAAGAGTGACAGAGAGTGCGTACGTTCTCTATGGAAATCCAATAAAAACAATGAAGATTATACTTTTCGACCAAAGAACGTCTCATAAAAGGATTTCCTAACTTTATCTTCGGACAAAAGGAACCGAGAAAGACGTTTTATAAACTAATTTAATAGGCCATAGAAAGAGGTTTGGTTAATATCCACGACAGGATAACGACCGAGTGGACAAGACCGGTGGAGTACGAACCGATATTGGAGGAAGTACGGTCGCTTGTACTCTATAGACGTCTAATGCCAAGGGGTGTTTTGGTGTTCGAAATTGAAATCTTCGATGCATCTCTGGAAGTTTCTATTTCATCTTTCCAATTCAATCTTGGTCTTGGGGCGATTTTTTTTATATAGCTAGACTCGTTTTCCCTCATTCTTTTCCTATGAATACAACTCTGGTTAGCAGACACACACACACACACACACACACACACACACACACACACACACACACACACACACACACACACACACACACACACACACACACACACACACCACTCACTCACAAAACATGTTTTATCAATTTGCAGGGCAAACTACAAACGACAAGTTTCTAGAAAAACTTTAAATCCTAGCCATTGCATAAAGTTGCGTTTGCACAATAATCTAACTCCATTACCCCAGAAAACCTGAAATTTCCCCCTAACTGCCGATCCCAGTTCAAAGGACTTTCTCGGAGATGTATCATGAACGACGCAAAATCCCCTGGAAGGTCATGAAGTCAGGACTTATTTCTGTTCATGGGACGAGTGAACTGCGCTTCGAAGGCCGTCTGCGGACCAGCGGCAGGGCGTGAGTGTCCTGGAGGCTAATTTACTCTCAGAGACAAGAGAAAGTTTGGCGATAACCACTGAGGGTTTTTTTTCCTGTGTGTGTGTGTGTGTGTGTGTGTGTGTGTGTGTGTGTGTGTGTGTGTGTGTGTGTGTGTGTGTGTTTGTGTGTGTGTGTGTGTGTGTGTGTGTGTGTGTGCGTGCGTGCGTGCGTGTGTGTTTATGTGAGTTTGTGTGTAGGTGCGTATATGTATATTCATACTCCTGTATGAATATACATATCTGCACATGTATCTAAAACGATAAAATCCTATTCCTTCATCGCAAGAGAAAGCTTTCGTAATCACACATCCAACCCTTCCCGACGAAGACGTTCCTCTCACCAATAAAGCGAAGTTATCCTCAAGAGCAGCTCAGTGCCATCAGCAAGGCACAGCGTGACAAATGCAACGACACAAGTACACATCTGTTACATGGATGAGACTCCAGACTAAAGGTGAGGCGCTGTTACCACGGCAGAGGATGGGGCTGTGGCTCATTCGATAAGGATTGGAAGCTCTCTTGGCAGCTGTACGTGTTTATAAAAGATGGCAAAGTCATGTACACGCGAGTCTTACGGGTGCACGGACACACATATGCACACTCACTCACTCACTCACGCATTCAGTCACTCATTCTTTCACTCACTTACTTTCACTCTCACTCTTTCTCTTTTTTTTTCTCTCTCTCACTCTCTCTCTCTCTCTCTCTCTCTCTCTCTCTCTCTCTCTCTCTCTCTCTCTCTCTCTCTCTCTCTCTCTCTCTCTCTCTCTCTCTCTCTCTCTCTCTCTCTCTCTCTTACGCACCCCCCCTCTCTGTCTGTCTGTCTTGTCTGTTTGCCTGTCTGTCTTTATAGACATAAATTCAAATAGATATGAATATTTTTCCAGATTAGAATGAGGCACTAAATAAAGGAAATGCATTTTCATGAACATAATTTATTAGCAAACAATCAATGATACAGACATTGATAAATTCTCCACAGATATAAATAGAATTAAAGCACGTATAATTGAAAATGAAGTGCTGTGCCACACACAAAAAAAACAAAAAAAAATCTGGTAAGACTGATTATAGAATGATATGAAAAATGTACCAATTTGATATTAATGTTAGCCAATGGAGATGTGGTATCATCTCCGATTTATTGTAGTGTTTATCCAGAGAATAAAGGAAATTGTAACAAAAGTGATACTATGTAATTCTACTGACGCTCACACACACAGACACACAAATATATATATATATATATATATATATATATATATATATATATATATATATATATATG
>NC_051398.1:42648323-42650823 GCF_015228065.2 Penaeus monodon
TCTCTCTCTCTCTCTCTCTCTCTCTCTCTCTCTCTCTCTCTCTCTCTCTCTCTCTCTCTCTCTCTCTCTCTCTCTCTCTCTCTCTCTCTCTCTCTCCCTCTCCCTCTATCTATCTCGTCTTTTTCTTTTATCCAGATTTCCAAGATGTCAGGACAGGGTGCGAATACTCCAGCACAAAAAGACGAATTAAGACAAGATGCTCATTATTTCCAATTACTATTTTCTGTAAACGGTCTTAGAATGCAAAAGTAAGAAAGAAAGAAAGAAAAAAAAGACTTGTTAGACAGGCTACGGGCGCGGGAGATAAACTATCGTATATATATCTACATTTTTTTTTTTATCTCGAAAGAAGAGTATACGTTTTGCGTTCTAAAAATGAAAATGTAAAGAAGATGAAGATGAAGATAAATATGAATATTAATAATAATGACAACAACAACAATAGTAAAATGATGAAGATAATAAAGAAAATGAAGACTAAGATGAAGATGCAGATAAAAATGGAAGATGAAAATGAAGATGCATAAAGGAAAAGAGAAAGATAAGGATAAAGACGGAGAAGAAGGAGAAACACTAAAACCCTGGCCTGTAACGCAGCCAGGGGAACAATACAACATACCTCTAGCCCAGAAAACATCTATAACTCTTAACAAAATAAATGAACAACATAAGACCACATATATGACTATGTTTACACGAGCCCCCAACATAGCCCAGGACATCCACATCACCTGGTCACCCAACCCATCTCACCGTCTCTTAAACAGTCGACAGAACGAGAAAACTTCAAGTGATTCTGAACTTCCTTACAAGAAGTCTTTCCTCAGCGGGACACTTCTGCGCTCGCTAATTTTTTTTTGTATTTTTTTGCTCTCATATTTCATGTCGTGGTTCAGTTTATGTCTAAGATTTTTATTTATTATTATTATTATGATGATGATGATGTTGATGTTGATGTTGATGTTGATGTTGATGTTGATGTTGATGTTGATGTTGATGATGATGATGATGATGATGATGATGATGATGATGATGATGATGATGATGATGATGATGATGATGATGATGATCATCATCATCATCATCATCATCATCATCATCATCATCATCATCATCATCATCACCATCATCATCGTCATTGTTATTGTTATTATTAACATTATTACTCTTATTTTTTATTTTTTTAAAATTAATATTACTGTTAGCATATCTGATTTTTTATAATGTTGTCAAAAATATAAAAGCGATGTGCTGGATTATTTTCTTTTTGTAATAACTTATTTTACAACGTCAACGGTAAAAAAGCAAATTGAGTAAACTAATGATGACCTATTTCTTTCACGACAAAAATTATTAATTTGAAAACAGGATATCTTTATTCGAATGGTGCTTTCCGATCGCTATGGCTGTATAGATGAACCAGATAATATAAAAAAAAAGGAAAGAGAAAAATTAATAGATAGATAAATAGATAACTGAAGACGACATGCTTTAAAATATGAATTCGTGCGCTGTGTTAGAATCCCATTTAACTTGATGAAATAACTTTCGAGTTTGTAAGATTACGAAATCAATGTGTTTACAGCCAAAGTCTTAGGCAAAATAACGTTTATTTAATTATAGTTGCTGAGATGTTTTTTGTACTAGTAGTTTCAGCACAAGGAGACAATTTTTTCTTATTTTTTAAGATTATTATTGGCGTTGTAGTTATCATTATTGAAATTCTTACTACAATAATAATAATAATTTTATTACTATTATTATTATTATTATAATTATAATTATTATTATTATTATTATTATTATTATTATTATTATTATTATTATTATTATTATTATTATTATTATTATTATTATTATTATTATTATCATTATTATCATTATTATTTTCATCATCATCATCATAATAATAATCACTATTATTATTTTCATTATTGGAAAAAAATAGAGGAAAGTTGGAAGAAATGGAAGGTACAAGGAACTGATACGAAACATAAATTATAGATAAAAAAGAACCAACAGTGAATTCAATAAAAAACAAAGAGGGGAAATTTCTAACAGAGATGAAGGGAATTTCTTTATAAGTTCCTAAATCCATTTGTTGAAAAAAGACCCTATGGAAAAAGAACCCAGAAGAAGATGAATTAATTAAGAGGAAGGACTGGAAGATGGTATAAAAAAGAGAGGAGATTAGAGATGCAATAAAGATGGAAAAAGGGAAAAAATTCCCGGACTTGATGGAGTACTTGTAGAACTGCTGATGGTTAGTGAAGACATGGCACACTTGTAGAGACGTTTAAGAGCATGGGATGAAGGAAGAGTACCTGGTGACTGGTACAAGGCTACTATTTGTAATGTTTCATAAGGGTGATCGAAACGAATGTAAAAAAATATAAATGTATAACCCTTTTGACACACACACACACGCACTTGCACACGCACACGCACACACATACACGCACACGTACACGTACACGCACACGCACACGCACACGCACAC
>NC_051398.1:42668323-42670823 GCF_015228065.2 Penaeus monodon
CAGCATTCTCAAACCTTCACTCTGACAAGTTCCACAAGTTTTGTCTTTGTAAATATTAATTTTTTATTTTATTTTTTTAGTGTTTACAAATTTTGCATTAATATGTTGTTGTTTTTTCACTTTCACTGCGTTCACTAATTTTGCTTCAACAATTTTCCACCATTTTTTCACAGCTCCATATTTTTTTTCATTTACGCTTTTACAAATGGCCAGTCTTGTCTAAATGATTGTTTTTTTTTTCTCGCACTCTTTCACAGCATTCTCATATTTCGTCGTAATATTTTCTCTTCACTCTTTTACAGCGTTAAAAATCCCCCTCCCCCTTATTTTCACAAAATTCACAAATTCTACCTCAATATTTTCCCCTCATTTTCACAACGTTCTCCAATTTTGCCTCAATAATTTTTTCCCTCATTTTCACAGCGTTTTTTTTTCATCCTCTTACTCTTACACAACGTTCACATTGCGTTAGATGAAAAAAAATCATTACTCGGAGTTATTCTCTTTATCTCGTCATAAAAGAACAGCTATTGATTTTCTTCTCCCGTTCCATTCCCAGCCAACCTTGACCACATTTCGATAATTTTTAGGCCTGACTTGCTATTGTCTCTTCTTCCTTTTATTATTATTATTTCTAGTACTACTATTATTATTGTTATTATTATTATCATTATTATTATTATTATTATTATTATTATTATTATTATTATTATTATTATCATGTCATTATTATTATTACTGTTTTTTTTTTCAGTTCGTGTATTTCGGGTTCCTTCTCTTTGTCTTGATATTTAAAAGCACGTGTATCCTAAGTTGGAGAGAGAGAGAGAGAGAGAGAGAGAGAGAGAGAGAGAGAGAGAGAGAGAGAGAGAGAGAGAGAGAGAGAGAGAGAGAGAGAGAGAAAGGAGGAAGATAGATAGATAGATGGAGAGGTGTTGAGAGAGAGAGAGAGAGAGAGAGAGAGAGAAGAGAGAGAGAGAGAGAGAGAGAGAGAGAGAGAGAGAGAGAGAGAGAGAAGGAAGATGGGAAAGGGGTAGATAAGAGGGGAGGAAGATATAGGGAAGGGGGAGGGAAGGAAGGAGAGAGATATTGGTTATGTAGAAGAACACAGAACCCTGACTACGTAATGTATATATTTACATTTATGCAAAGGTTTCCCCAAACTTCAGTAATTTTGAAAATATAAAAATTATTATTTTTTTTATCCATATTTAATTTCCCGAGTAGAGGCAAAATCAATAAAATCGACAAAAAGCTACAATTTAAAATGACAATGAGAATGAAGTTTATTTTAGAAAAAAAGATAAAGACTTTTTGAAATACCCCTTCCTATATATATATATATATATATATATATATATATATATATATATATATATATATATATATATATATGGGCCGCGATGGCCGAATGGTTAGAGCGTCGGACTCGAGACTGTCACGACGGTGATCTGAGTTCGAGGGTTCGAGTCGCCGACCGCCGCGTTGTTTCCCTTGGGCAGGGAACTTCACCTCGATTGCCTGCCTAGCCGCTGGGGGACCAAGTCAGCCCAAGTCAGTGCCGGGTAAATAGAGATGGTGACTCGGAAAAGAAAAGAAAGAAAGAAAAAAAAAAGAAAGAAAGAAGAAGAAAAAAAAAAAAAAACACCGGGCGGAAGGCAATGGCAAACCACCGCTCTAAATTGCCAAGAAAATCATGGAAGCCCATGATCGTCAAGGCCGCGGTGGCCGAATGGTTAGAGCGTCGGAGTCAAGACTGTCACGACGGCAATCTGAGTTCGAGGGTTCGAGTCACCGACCGCCGCGTTGTTTCCCTTGGGCAAGGAACTTCACCTCGATTGCCTGCCTAGCCACTGGGTGGCCAAGCCAGCTCAAGTCAGTGCTGGTCCCAAAGCCCGGATAAAATAAGAGAGAATGATTACCTAAAAAAAAAAAAAAAAAAGGTAACACCGGCACTCTCCGTGGAAAGGAACTGGGGACCCTACCACGTACTCACTCCAAGAGCATCACAACGTGAAAACTGCAATTGAGTATCATGCTGTGACCACGGCGGCTCAGACATGAACCTACCGTTAAATGATGATGATATATATATATATATATATATATATATATATATATATATATATATATATATATATATATATATATATATATATATATATATATATATATATGTGTGTGTGTGTGTGTGTGTGTGTGTGTGTGTGTGTGTGTGTGTGTGTGTGTATCGTCTCGTCTTTTAACGGTAGGTTCATGTCTGAGCCGCCGTGGTCACAGCATGATACTTAATTGTAGTTTTCATGTTGTGATGCTCTTGGAGTGAGTACTTGGTAGGGTCCCCAGTTCTTTTCCACGGAGAGTGCCGGTGGTACCTTTTAGGTAATCATTCTCTCTATTTATCCGGGCTTGGGACCAGCACTTGACTTGGGCTGGCTTGGCCACGCCGGCGAGTTGTTCCCTTGGGCAAGGAACTTCACCTTGAATGCCCATCTAGCTA
>NC_051398.1:42675823-42683323 GCF_015228065.2 Penaeus monodon
CATAAATATACATACACACAACATAAATGCATAGACAAGCACACACTCACACGCACTCACGCACGCACGCGCACACGCGCGCACACACACACACACACACACACACACACACACACACACACACACACACACACACACACACACACACACACACACACACACACACACACACACACACACACACACATCCCGTTGCTCAGAATGGCACATACCTCTACAGATGTGTCCTCAGCATGGGGATGAAACCGACTTGAAAACAGCAAACATTTAATGTGCCGTGTAAAATTGAAATGAAAAGCTGAAGCGAGATGGTCCTGGTTCAACGAATTAGTTTGAAATCAGGCAGTAATTTTAGGAAATTTAGAATAAAGAGATTGCTCTTTATTCCTAATTTCCCAAAAGTTTGTAATGAAAGTATTTACTCTGCTGTGTAACAGAGAGGGTTGGCGTCAGGAAAGGCATCCGGCCATAAAAGATATCTTGCCAGAACCTGATCATGGTGACCCCATATAAGAATGGGATAAAGCTAAGAAGAAAAATAAAAAACTGTTGTGAAGCTCTAACAAAACACCGCCCTGGTACCATACGAATGTAACCTAAAACTTTGTGTTCTGGTATCTACTTTTTTTTTTTTTTTTTTTTTATAATCTGACATAATGCCGAGTTATATAATCTTAATTATTGAAGTGTTATTCAAGGTGATTTAGGCTGCATGCTTGTTGTAGGTAACTGTGTCTGCTCCACATATCTTGCATTGCTATTACAAATCAATGTGGACTTAGGCTAGTTCTGCTCAAATGGTAGCTGGTTTGAATAGTCCAGAAACTGCTGGAGTGCCAGCTTTTGTTAGTCCTCACGGCAGTCCGGACCCTGACTCTAGTGCTCCTGCAGTCAGTCTGTACCCTAGTCTAGACCTTGACCCCAGTAATCCTGTGGTCAGTCCTGTAGTCATTCCACCCTGCAGTCAATCCGGACCCTAACTCTACTAGTCCTCAGTTCAGTCTAGACCCAGACCCAAGTACTCCTGTAGTCAGTCCTGTAGTCATTCCAGACCCTGACTCTACTAGTCCTCGGCTCAATCCTGATCCTGAATATACTAGTCCTCTGGTCAGTTCGGAATCGGACTCCAGTAGTCTTGTTGTCAGTCCAGACCCTGACTCTGGTAGTCCTGTTGTCAGTCCAGACCCTGACTCTGGTAGACCTGTTGTTAATCCAGACCCTGACTCTGGTAGTCCTGTTGTCAGTCTGGACACTGGCTCCAGTAGTCCTTTGGGAAGTCAGGACCCTGACTCTGGTAGTCCTGTTGTCAGTCTGGACACTGGCTCCAGTAGTCCTTTGGGAAGTCAGGACCCTGACTCTGGTAGTCCTGGTCTCTGTCTGGACCTTGACTCTGGTAATCCTGATACTGACTCTAGAGATCCTTGTGTTACAGAGGAAGTGGCATTGATTCCAAAAGCGGACTTATACATGGTTAAACTCCATCACATACCTTTTTACTGCCATAGATATATCCACTAATGTTGCACTGAGTTATATGAATCGAAACAACTTGGAACTGGATTGGAAGTTTACATTCCAAAAAGCAATGAGTCACTGTATATCAAGGCTACTGAACTGGAGTCTCTTATCCATGGTGTCCATCTCCTTAACGAGATGGTCAATAAATACCATCAGATAACATAGTCTGTAAATGGTATTGATAAAGGTGATTACAAGTATGTAGTCGGTAAAGGTGGAGGAGCATTTCAGGCAATAGAGTAGCTTACTGGCGCATAACTGTATGTGCCCAAAGACGATACAGGACCAGTCAGAGTGACGCATCCGGATCCAACTGTTCGGCAACAAGCACTGAGACTCATTCAATACTAATTGGAAACAGTGTTTTAGTATTGCAGTGATGAACAGTTACCTGTTATGAGAATTGATTTCCAGATATCTAAAGAATTATTATTCATCTTGAAGTCACATGGAGTAAAGATGCTTTTGCAAATTTACATGATTACTGGTGCAAAAGTCTTTATCCATCCTAATTGTTTCAGGCCACTCTTGCAGATTTGTGGACTGCCTTGTGCTATCAGATAGGCAATAATTCTTCTGAATTAGGAAAAATCAGAGCTGCAGAAGAAGACTAAGACCATTGGCTTTTTTGACAGATGTCCAAAAAAGGATCATCTCTCTGCTATTGGGATGTAGACCGGGGTGAAGTTTTTCGTCGGTGTATCGGCTGAAAGGAGGCAATATTATTTAACATTGCTAGGCAAGGATGAAGAGGCTTACTATAGAGCATTGGAACTTATTATGGAATAATATAGTTTGTGTAATATAGTTCTGCTAAATGAAGAAAGCGATGCAAAAAGTAATGCAAGAAACAATGAGGCAGATGAAAACTCTTCATGCTGAGCTACACACTGACTCTGTTGGTAGTTGTTACATCAGTATCTGCAATGTAGTCGCACTGTGGTGAGGAACACTTAATTGCATGGTATGAAAATGGATGGTGATATTCCTGGCAGAGACATTAAGTTACACCTTGTGGTTCAAAAATATTACCCTATGAGCTTCCTGTGCCAGGGTTACGGTGGAACAGCTGGTAGTGGCCAGTTTTTTCTGCAGGAGACATTTATCAGTGCAACTGATAGTTCACGGCAGACCCAGAATATGTCTGGTGGAAGTTTAGTTACATTGAACAAACTGCAGAGACAGCATTCCTAGTTAGATGGAATGTGAGCAAAGATATAAAATTTAACAAAGTAGTTTTAAATGAATATATATATTCATCAATAATGGTATGCTCATGTTTGAGCAGCCTTGAACCTCTCCACCATCCCCCCCTAACGGTAGCCACCTTGCCGCGGTGGGGGGGCTTGAGGTTCCAATGATCTGGTGAGCCGGATCAGAGGACTACCCATACTGGAGGGGTCAACAGTGAGGGGTGAGACAAAATGGCTTCCTGGTGCACCAAGGCCTATGAGAGGGGATGGTGTACCCACCCCTGGTTCATTCCATCTTGGACCAGGGAGAATTCTCCCACGTGTGTTTGCTGTGCGTGGCATCCCGTATTACCAGGAGACAGGAGTCCTGGAGGTTGAGTGATGCTGCATGCTGCGCCCTGCAGCTAGCTGGTTAGACGGGTGGCTTGATCAAGGCCCGGTGAAGTTAATCGGCTGGTCAAATATGGCTAGGGTCAAGCAGGCACTATTCAGTCGGTAACGCATAGGTCCCGTATGTGGCTGCGTATATTTCCTCATTACCCCTGTGGCTGTTGGGAGATTTTGAGCCCCAACTATAGGTTCTCCCCGTTGGACTCCAATGGTAGGTGGGGGGGTGAGGAAATGAATTCTAATTTGTATGAGTACTACAAATTTACAAAGATCTAGCTCTCTCCCTGACGACCTACGCAATCCCTCGACCATTCCCTCTGGAACATCACACGTTATCACTCTGGAACCTTTCCAGCTTCCAAAGGGCAAGAATGGGAATCGTAATGGTTCCCGGGCTCCCAAACCAGGTAAGAAAGGGAAAAGTCCTCCTCAGCCCACTAAGGAAATCTTACCTGGTAAATATGAAAGCATTTCATATAGTAAGTACCTAGTAGTGAAGACCATTGATGGTTTATCAATCATGGATCTTGACATTTTCGAAGTACATCGGAAAATAGTTGAAGTATGTCACCACTGCAAAGAAGCTCATGAAGCTTCTTCAAAGCAATGTTAAAGGTGCAAATTTGAAAAGGAAGTATTGGTAATAAGGAGCAAGGAGAAAGTTAGTTTTCCAGAGGCAAAGCGACGTGCCCGTGTGCTGTTTTGCACAGCCAGGTAGGTCCTTTGCTTCGGTTCTAGCCCATTCTCCTTCCCACCAGCCCTTGCCCTCCAATGCTTCTTACAACACACACTCTGCCACTTCCTTTAACCCTCAGTCCCAAATTGCTGACACCGCCTCTGGTGAGTTGTTCCATCAGAAACGGAGTAGGAGTGAGGGGTCTCTTGAGGACAGCTCCAGCTGCCACCACATCCTCTAATTCCTCTAATATGATTTATAAAGAGAAAAAAGAAATATGGAAAGGGAAAAGGGGAAATGGAAGAGGAATAGAAAAAACTAAAAGAAAAGAAAAAAAGAAGGAAAGGAAAAGCAAAGAAAAAAGAAAAAGAAGAAAGAAAAAGAAGAAAGAAAAAAGAAAAGAAAAGGAGAAAAAGAAAAAAAAAAGAAAAAAAGAATAAAGAGTAAACAAACAAAGGAAAGATACAAATAATTACAAAGAAAAAAAACGAAAAAACGAATAAAGAAGACGGAGAAGAAGAAAAAGAAAAGAAAAGGGAGAGAAAGAGGAAAAAAAACTCTTGTAACAGCGATTGGAACAAGAAGAGAGTTCCGGCCCCGAATTAAATCATCGTCAGTTTAGACTCATTAAGTTCACCAACGTGGGGGAAAAGGGGCCTCCAAATTTCCATAATGTTTAGGACAAAAGCGCCGATGGGTACGGAAGGTGGATTTCAGGGTGAGACTTTTGCAGCGTAGATATATTTCGTGTGAGGGTCGACAGTCTATTTTGTTTCTGTCTCTGTCTCTGACGTGTCTCTCGCTCTCTCACTCCCTTCTCTTCTTCTCTTCTCTCTCTCTCTCTTCTCTCTCTCTCCTCCCTCTCCCTCCTCCTCCCTCCTCTCCTCCTCTCTCTCTTTCTGTATCGTCTCCCTCCTCTCTCTCTCCACCACACACAACACTCTCTCCCTCTCTCACTCTCTCTCTCTCTCTCTCTCGCTCTCTTGTTCGCTCACTCCCTCATTCTCGCCTTTATTTCTTCTTTCTGTCCCTATTCTCTTTTCTCTTCTCCTCTCTTCTCTCCTCTTCTCTTCTCTCATTTCTGTATCGGTCTCCGTCTGTCTGTCTGCATCTGTCACTCTCTCTCTCTCTCACACACACACACACACACACACACTCTCTCTCTCTCTCTCTCTCTCTCTCTCTCTCTCTCTCTCTCTACTCTTCTCTTCTCTCCTATTCTCTCTCTCCAATTATTGTCAAAATCTATATACAGTAATGCATAAGCAACTCGCTGCAATAGTACACAGTCTTCCATTTATTTTACCTTCCGTAATTTTTACACTAAACGTATTGACATTTAATTTTTTTTTGATGATTCAGGCAAAGAAAAAATCCCATTGATTCTACCTGCTCTATCCTCACCTTTACCTGGTATTTAGCGGTCAATGAATTATTAATATTTTATGTAAGGTGCTCACTCTTACAGTCCATCGTTTCAAGTTGAAGGTTTTCGCCTCTGATTAATTATATTTTCCTATTTGAACATTAAAAATTATAATGATTCATAACAGTGATAAAGACATTGATGAATGGATAAATGATGAAATGAAAAATAGACAAGTCGATACATAGATAAATATCTAAAAATCAATATATTTATAGGAAAATAAAAATGAATTAATGATAGGTAGAAAATATGCATAAATAAAAGGATAAAGGAATTCCTGAAATCATGAATACATTAATAACTACATAAATAAACAAACAAATAAATTAATACAAAAAGGAAGGGCAAGACACAGTGATAAGTCATGCATGGAAAAATCTGTAAACTTTGAATATATAACATTGGAATGGGAGTCATTTTCTTACGATATAGACGACCTAGTATGTTTATCTATCATAGTATGGGTTATCTATCTTTTTCTATAGTAACCTTATCTATACCAAAAGAAAAAAAGGGACGAGTGATTAGTAGAAGTCAGGGAATAATTTATAGAGATATTGCTAGTACGCACGTCTCCAAAAAGGCGGTTGTTGTAGTGCCAATAACAAGGCTATTGTGTCACATATTATCGACTTTCTGGCAGTATGAGGACCCCATGGCATATTGTTCAGGTAGGTATAGCCATGAGGAGAGAATGAAAGGTAATAAGGAGGTAATATTTATCATGTATGATGAAGATAACGGAGTTGCATATATCTTTCCCATTCTTTTTAGTTTGTCGCTTACGTACACACACAGACATGCACACACGCATGCACACACACACACACACACACACACACACACACACACACACACACACACACACACACACACACACACACACACACAGATGCACACACGCAGACACACACACACACACACACACACACACCTATTTTATATTTCAAGAGCCTAGTATAAACATAGCGAGTTATGCATGTTATGTGTTATCAGAGGACTGTTTTGAAAAAGTTAGTAGGTCAGTATTTTACTGATTATCTGTAAAATTTCCACTAATGCTGGTAATGATATTTAACTTTTTTTAAAGTATTTTTTTAAGGTCTCAGAACATTTTAGTAATATATATGGCAAAATGCTTTCGTAAAAAAGGTATATGTTCCTCATCTAAATACATAAATTAGATTTTACATTCTCAGATCTGAACCCTGTGTGCTGTGAAAGAGGGTTTTGAAACATATCACGGCCATGCTCTTAGTATGAAACCCGAGAGCTCTCAGTACCCTTGGAGTAGAGATCACTTTAGCATGAAACGGGATTGGAACTTATTATGAAGGTTTGCCAGTCTCCTAAGCTAACATATATGTATTTTTCCGCATGAAAATTGTAATAAAAAGTATGATTAAACTATTTAAAAAGTTGCTGTTCAAATTCAAAAGCTTTTCGACTCAAAAACAGATGTCTTCAGAATATTTAATATTTAGCTCCAAAGTGATGGATTTTTATTATTATTATTATTATTATTTTTATTTTAGTTAAAACAACAAAGGCGGCTAGGAAAGGTGAGGGGCCGGGGAGTGGAGAGGGTAGAGGGGGGGGGGGGGCACATTATTCCGGACAATGACATACTTACGATATATTTCCTTTGAAGATTATAAAACAAGTAAAACGATTTCCTGGTCCTGTGGTGTCGCCTATTAGCTTATATATCAAAATCAGTACTCTTACACAATAAGAAGTATACAGAAAAGTGAAATACAAGCCTCTGTGTTAGATGAAACATTAAATAACAACATTTCGAGTAAAATTAACTCATAAAAAGAAGATACTCATCTCTTATATTACTATGACTGTGGTTCATTTCGTCATAAATACTAAATTGTATACAGCGATTGGATGGAAGGGATACTTTTTAGAAGGTGAATTAGCCTTAAGGAAAATGTGTGAATGATATGTATTTTTTGTGTTATTGTGAATTTCACTGATGATCTTCATGAATCAAGCATGTTTTATGAAGAAAGAAAGAAAGAAAGAAAGAAAGAAAGAAAGAAAGAAAGAAAGAAAGAAAGAAAGAAAGAAAGAAAGAAAGAAAGAAAGAAAGAAAGAAAAAGAAAGAAAGAAAGAAAGAAAAGGTTATCGCATTGTATCAAGAATGAGTCTAAAAAAAAGAACAACAATCAAAACTTCTGAAATTTCTATGACGATCCGAAATCTCCTCTTTCCCTAACTCTTGCTGTAGCTAATCGATCGAATAACCTAAATGTCATGAAGTTCAGCTGGAAATAGTAATAAAA
>NC_051398.1:42700823-42703323 GCF_015228065.2 Penaeus monodon
GACATATTTTTATATAGGATTCAAGTCTCCATAGAGATTGGAAAAAATACACCAAATGATTATATAATTCGCTGTTGATTATTCTTTTAAATCTACCCGTATATATTTCAACAAACCCAAAATTTCCTATGACCAGTTCATACACACAAAAAAGAAAGAAAGAAAAAGAAGAAAAAAAAGAAAGACAGAAAAAAATATATAACTAATTATATAAAACGAACATCCTTTTCAGAGTAAGGATATCCTCTCGTCTCAAGAGGGTGCTATATAATTATGTAATTTTGCTGTATAGGCTAGACATTCTTAAAACTCAGACAAAGGATAATTGATTTTTTTCCCTCCTTCTCTTCTTTCCTCTCTGTGTCTTTGTCTTTGATCTATTACTTTCTTACACTCTCTTCCTCTCTCTCTTCGTCTCTCACTCTCACTCTCTTCATTTTTCTCCCTCTCTCTCTCTCTCACTCTCTCTCTATCTTCATCTCTGTCTCTGTCTGTCTGTCTGTCTCTCTCTCTCTCTCTCTCTCTCTCTCTCTCTCTCTCTCTCTCTCTCTCTCTCTCTCTCTCTCTCTCTCTCTCTCTCTCTCTCTCTCTCTCTCTCTCTCTCTCTCTCTCTCTCTCTCTCTCTCTCCTCTCCTCTTTTCTTCTCCTCTCTCTCTGATCTTTCTCTCCTCTCACCCTCCCCTCTCTGTTTCTTTATAGATCAATCTACCTATCTATCTGTCTCTGTCTTTCTATCTATCTATTTATATGCATATAGCCCTATCATACTATCCAGTGCGGATAGGAGGAATAAAGAAAAAAATACAATAAAAAAAATGGCAATATCAAAATAAAATAAAAGAATAAGGAACAAAAAGCCAATTAAAACACACAGACAAAAGACAACAACTGAACAAATAAGAAATAAGTATAGTTATACAAAACAAACAAACAAGAAAGATCAATAAAAGAAGTCGGGAACAAACTCTTGTCTTTTTGTAATCCCGTCTAATGATAAAAGAAGGGGTGCCAACTCTCTCTCTCTCTCTCTCTCTCTCTCTCTCTCTCTCTCTCTCTCTCTCTCTCTCTCTCTCTCTCTCTCTCTCTCTCCCCCCTCTCTCTCTCTCACTTTCTCTCTCTCTCTCTTGTCACTTCATCTTCTCCCCCTCCCTCTCTCTCTCTCCTACTTCCTCTTCCTCTCTTCCTCTACCCCTCCCCCTCCCCCTCTCCCACTCTCTCTCCCGTTTCCCCCTCCCTCTCCTTCTTCCCTTCCCTCCTCTCTTTCTCTCTCCCCCCCCCTCTCTCTCTAAAAGAAGGGCTGCCAACTGTCCCTGAAGTGCCACCCACAGGTCGATTGGGCCTACATATCAACGAAATCCTCAGAGCACGAAAATGTTATGGCCATTTGGGAAGTGATGGGAGGAAGGGATGAGAGGAAGGGATGAGAGGAAGGGATGAGAGGAGCTGATGGGAGGAAGGGATGAGAGGAAGGGATGAGAGGAAGGGATGAGAGGAAGGGATGAGAGGAGCTGATGGGAGGAAGGGATGAGAGGAAGGGAGAGAGGAAGGGTGAGAGGAAGGGATGAAGGATGGAGAGGATGAGAGAAGGGATGAGAGGAAGGGATGAGAGGAAGGGATGAGGAAGGGATGAAGAGGATGAGAGGAAGTGGATGAGGAAGATGAAGGGGATGAGAGGAAGGGATGAGAGGAAGGGATGGAGAGGAAGGGATGAGAGGAAGGGATGAGAAGGAAGGGATGAGAGGAAGGGATGAGAAGGAAGGATGAGAGGAAGGGATGAGAGGAAGGGATGAGGAAGGGATGAGAGGAAGGGATGAGAGGAAGGGATGAGAGGAAGGGATGAGAGGAGAGGGAGGGGAGGAAGGGATGAGAGGAAGGGATGAGAGGAAGGGGTGAGAGGAAGGGATGAGAGGAAGGGATGAGAGGAAGGGATGAGGAAGGGAAGAGAAGAGGGATGAGGAAGGATGGAGGAAGGATGAGGAGGAAGGGATGAGAGGAAGGGATGAGAGGAAGGGATGAGAGGAAGGGATGAGAGGAAGGGATGAGAGGAACGGATGAGAGGAAGGGAGGAAGGTGAGAGGAAGGGATGAGAGGAAGGGATGAGAGGAAGGGATGAGAGGAAGGGATGGAGGAAGGGATGAGGAAGGGAGAGAAGGAGGAATGAGGGAGGATGAGGGAGGGATGGGAGGAAGGGATGAGAGGAAGATGAGAGGAAGGATGAGAGGAAGGGATGAGAGGAAGGGATGAGAGGAAGGGATGAGAGGAAGGGATGAGAGGAAATTGTAAAAAAGCTCTGTTTCTGTGCGTGGTGGTCTTTGTCTATTTCCCATTCTCCTGTTTTTTTCTTATTTCATTTTATCTATTTTTTAAATCTGTGTATGTCTCTCTTTTTTCTCATTGCCTGTTGCTATCTCTTTGGTTTTGTTTTTCTCTCTTTGTCTTTTTTCTTTTTTCTTTTTCTGTCAGTTTGTCTGTATGCCTGACTTTTTTTCTTCTGTCTGTC
>NC_051398.1:42708323-42710823 GCF_015228065.2 Penaeus monodon
TATATATATATATATATATATGTATACGGCAATCTGAGTTCGAGGGTTCGAGTCACCGGCCGGCGCGTTGTTTCCCTTGGGCAAGGAACTTCACCTCGATTGCCTACCTAGCCACTGGATGGCCAAGCCAGCCAAAGTCAGTGCTGGTCCCAAGCCCGGATAAAATAGAGAGAATGATTACCTAAAAGGTAACGCCGGTACTCTCCGTGGAAAGGAACTGGGGACCCTACCACGTACTCACTCCAAGATGAAAACTACAATTAAATATCATGCTGTGACCACGGCGGCTCAGACATGAACCTACCGTTAAAAGAAGATGTATGTATGTATGTATGTATGTATGTATGTATGTATGTATGGATGGATGGATGGATGGATGGATGGATGAGTGTACGCGTATGTATACTACTACTACTACTACTACTACTACTACTACTACTACTACTACTACTAACAATAATAATAATAATAATAATGATAACGATAATGATAATGATAATGATAATAATAATAAAAATAATAATGATAATAATAATAATAATAATAACAACAACGACAACAATAATAATAATAATAATAATGATAATAATAATAATAGTAATGATTGTTTGTATACTCACTGTGTCGTGTTCGTATATATGTTTGTTTGGTGTTTCTCTACGATGCTTGAGGGAGAAGAATACACCAATTAAAACTAAAGTAGGTTCATTGGAGATCAGCTCTGACAAAAATAAAAGGGAGTTCTTCATAGTCCTGTGCCCCACGCGACAGCTTCTGCCCGAGAGTGCTACTGACAGACGTGTGACTACAGAGACAAAATATTGTACTTTACAAATTGTACAGAGAATCTCACTCTTTTACATAGGCGATATGCTACACAGCAATATAAACTAAACATAATCTTCTATGTTTCACATGGTGTAACATATTACACAAAATGCAGTATATATGTAGTTAATCATATAATTATCACAATACAGGTACGATAATATTGTTATCATATCCCGTATATGGCGGCATCACAATATGGCACTCACAACTCACATAAGTATCACAAAACACTTCATTATCACAACCCACAATAATAATAATAGTAATAATAACAACTATACTACTACTAATGATGATGATGATGACGATGTTGATGATGATAATAATTATAATGATAATAATAATAATAATAATAATAATAATAATAATAATAATAATAATAATAATAATAATAATAATAATAATAATAATAATAATAATAAAGAAATAATGATAATAATGAAAATAATGAAGTTAATCATACCTTAGTGTTTGGTATCACAGGCTTTTGTGACTTACGGCTGTCTGTTTATTGTGCTTCTCAATTACCCCGTGTGTGCAAAGATTAGCTGAGGATACCATTCATTTGCAGAACGAAGAGCAGCAAGATTGCTAGACGACGGCACTACCATTGCACTGCAGAACAGTGTATGTATGTATGCATCAGATAATCGATCTTTCTTTCTATCAAAAAAAAACAAAACAAAAACGGGCGGAAGGCAATGGCAAACCACCGCTCTAAATTGCCAAGAAAATCATGGAAGCCCATGATCGTCAAGGCCGCGGTGGCAGAATGGTTAGAGCGTTGAACTCAAGACTGTCACGACGGCAAATCCGAGTTCGAGGGTTCGAGTCACCGGCCGGCGCGTTGTTCCCTTGGGCAAGGAACTTCACCACGATTGCCTACCTAGCCACTGGGTGGCCAAGCCAGCCCAAGTCAGTGCTGGTCCCAAGCCCGGATAAAATAGAGAGAAGGATTACCTAGAAAGGTAACACCGGCACTCTCCGTGGAAAGGAACTGGGGACCCTACCACGTACTCACTCCAAGAGCATCACAACATGGAAACTACAACTATGTATCATGCTGTGACCACGGCGGCTCAGACATGAACCTACCGTTAAAAAGAAAGATATGTATATATATACACACACACACACACACACACACACACACACACACACACACACACACACACACACACACACACACACACACACATATATATATATATATATATATATATATATATATATATATATTTATACACACACACACACACACACACACATGCACGTACGCACGCACGCACGCACGCACGCAAACACACACACATACACACACACACACACACACACACACACACACACACACACACACACATACCCCTCCCCCACACACACATACCCCCCCCCCCACACACACAAACACCGACATTGCATGAAGCTTCCTCGTTAGAGCTTTGGTATACTCTAGAGGCGGGTCGAGCAAAGCTTACACTGCAGCCGTGCTAAGAGCCTAAAAGTAGCCCCTCAATGCAAATGTTGCGGTGCATGTTGGCCATATAAAAATTTCATAGAATGCTGCAGATGGGAGGGTAGTGGTGCACTCGGTCTCTCTATGGGGTTGATGTTAATGACTAAAAAACGAGGTTTGGGGAGAGGAAAGAATCGAGCTTATATACACATGCAT
>NC_051398.1:42720823-42723323 GCF_015228065.2 Penaeus monodon
CGTGTGTGTGTGTGTGTGTGTGTGTGTGTGTGTATGTGTGTGTACGTGTTTGCGTATTTGTTTGTATGTGTATATGTGTGTTTGTGTGTATGTATGTGTGTATACAAGCCTTGAATGTCCGTGCGATGGACACGAATACATACAAGGATTTATATCTATGCCTCTATGAGAAATGACCCTCGTCACCCACCCTGAAGAAGCACATATGAGCCAAACAATAAAGTAGGGAAGTAGCGTGGCTGGACGTGATAACAAATTACAGGCCTACCCCATCCCCACCCGCGCCCGAGGTCACCCACTATGTCAGTGACCTGGGAGTGGAAGTAACGAATCA
Organism: Penaeus monodon; assembly: GCF_015228065.2. Taxonomy (NCBI): domain Eukaryota; kingdom Metazoa; phylum Arthropoda; class Malacostraca; order Decapoda; family Penaeidae; genus Penaeus; species Penaeus monodon. The sequence goes on from NC_051398.1 coordinate 42,721,158, forward strand.
ATGACGCCAGCAACCCTTTCCACGTCCCAGCTTGTGGCCTGGGTACTACCGAACACGCTCAAACACATTCATTTCTCCCCCGCCACAAGAGCTATGATATATGATAGCTGAAAAGGCGTTATTAATGTTTGCCATGTGTGGTCTCGTTCATTCTCTCAGATATTTAGCTTTAAATCTTTAAATAGATGTGAACTATATTATTATCATTATTATGTGTGTTTAAATTCCCTTAGAATTTCAACAAGGAGTAAATTTCTCCCGTTGGGAAAGTCAGATATCTGTTACATTTTTGTAGCTGTTTTTAAAGGCAGAACACTGTCACCCTGTGGTCGTTAACACGCTTTCCATGTATTACCTGATATGAATCGACAGAAGGTAATATCATGAAAAAATAATGATAAGATTCAACCATTATTTCCAGACAAAGTCGGCAATCAAAATTCACAGAACCGGGATGTCAGTATTTAGTATGAGCTAAGAATACACGGAAGGAAATCAGAAGCCCAACTTGAAAAATCACCTACCACTCGATAGGTTGTTTCGAGGCCTATGAAAGTCGACCTGTTTACCTACTTCGATGAAGAATGATTTCTTTTTTGTTGCGTTTGACTCGCGGTCTCGATTCTTAATAAAATTGTTAACATAATTAGAACTCATTCTGGGACCGCAATCTGGCTTGGAATCTGTTACAACAATTGCAAAACTGGACGCGATACCTCTTTCCTTTAATTGTATTCTCCTTATATAAAACGTCCATGTCTTCACATAGTAATTATCTCTGTAACAGTTGGAGTGATTACATGTCATGTGTGATAACATCGAAGCGCTGATAACAAAAGCCGATATTGCTTTTATGGCGTTGCACGTGTATGCGTTAACAAATGACATTATTTAAGATCAATTTCTATAATAAATAGGTTTGCGCTAATCAATAATCATCACAGATTTCATCTTAAACCGTTAATGGGATAATCTTACTAGTACTTAAGGTTTCGTAAAAGATTAAGGATATTTCTTTTCGGTTAACACTCGAAAGAAGTTCAGTTTGATACAGAGGAAAGACAGAAAGAAAAGAAAAGAAAAAAAAAGAAAAAAGGAAAAAGAAAAAAGAAAAGAAAAGAAAAACACTCAATGAGAACTCTGAAACAATGAGAGTCAGGTAAACCTTCATATTCTCTGTCCAGATAAAAAGAATGAAAGGAAAAACTGAAGCTTCACAGGAAAATCTGAAGTAAAAGAGAAAGCCATTGTGCCTCCACTAGTTTTGTGTTCTTTACAATAAAGACGGTTCTCGGCGAAACGAATTTCTTAGTAGTTTGAAAGAAATACCTCTGACCGTACAAAAGAGACGTTTTATGTTATGAAAATAACCGCTTTTACCCTCTACTACGAAAGGCTTTAGCGTTTGCTTACAGCGAAGTTGATGGCGAGGATGAAGATGCGTTTAAAGTAAGTTGATCGTGGCATTCTGCATAATGCTGCAATATCATTTCGCTGCAGAAATATGTAGGAGACCATATTAACAGTAAGCTTCCGCTATAAAGAGTAGAGCAGGAGAAGCTTTTCTTACGTGCGAAAGCATGCATGCCTGAATTATAAACATGAATTATATTAACGCCTAGATTGCATGCTTTTAGTATGATGGACGCTGCGTTTGCATTAAGGCAGCAATTGAACTAATATTCTAATCAAAGTGAAAAATGTCTTGCAATCACGGGTCGGAGAATTTAATCATCAGATAATGTTAGCATTTAAAAATATATATGAAAAGAAACAAATCATATAAAAAAATAAACAGAATCGTCAAAGAAACATCACTTTTAGTCCAATAAGCTTCGTGCGTATTTCGTTAGCTTTCTTCTTGTTTTACAAATTGTCTTCAGATTTTGTCTGCCCTCTTTCCTCTCATTCTTCCTCTAATTTACCTTAATTTCCATCAAAATAATTAGGCTTTCAAGGGCCTATTACAACGTTATCCTGTAGAAAGGAGACCCTCAAGGTAAGTGCCTTTTTATGAGATTTTTTTCGTTTTGTCGCTGTGTTCTAATGAGGTTCTGTTGGTTTTATATGTAATAAAGCCTTTACGGGACCATTATTTGAGCCTTGGGGGACCACCTCCCCTTACAGATGGATCTTTTAATCGTGAGGATCTAGAATTACCTATCC
>NC_051398.1:42730823-42733323 GCF_015228065.2 Penaeus monodon
ATCCATATACATAAACACAGGGACTCGTCATTTAAAAAGGCAAACCCGCGAGGAGTTACAGCATCTGACTCATTCTGCGTCGCCTGCCAGGTGCCCATCCGTACTGCCCCTCACCTGGGCGACAAGACCAAGGAGATTGGCGAGGGCAGCAGGAGGCCCGACCTAAAGCACGTGAGAAATCTGGAGACATTCTGGAATCCTTGGTCATGACCCTATTCGCTGAATACCACGTGTCAGCGCTTCGTCGGCCTATGCCCGGAAACATTGTGTCTTGTGAGCCACAACGCCAGCCGGGCCCTCGAACACTACGTCCCTGCCTCAAGTAGGAGCACAGGCACTCCGTCATGACGACAATCTGCAAGATTCTGCTGGACTTGCACCACAAGGACTTTGCCCACAACAACCTGAGATTGCAGATCCTGTGTGCTCGGCTCACTGCGTCTTCATCTCAGGTAACCCTCGGTGACCGAAAGGCGCCCTAAGGTGACATAAGATGGGACAAGCGCTCGCACTTCACGGTTGAAAACCAGGTTGCTGCGGCAGACAGTCTGACGTTTACAGCACCGGCATACTTTTTCAGCAGCTGTGCGACAGCCAGCTGCTGCCGGCGCTGCTCAACCGCTGGTACGTGAAGAGCCAAGACGTGTGGCTGAGCGAGCGCAGCAGTCTGACGTGGCTGCGAGAGGCCTTGAAGCACAGACCACTGATGACGGAAGTCTGGGTGGTGGTCGGAGATTCCAAGCTAAAAAAAGATTTGTTTGATTATAGACTGTATTTCTGTCGTGCAATTTACAGGTTCATATTTATGACTGTGTGTGTCTGAAGAAAAATATATTTGCAAACACACACACACACACACACACACACACACACACACACACACACACACACACACACACCACACACACACACACACATATATATATATATATATATATATATATATATATATATATATATATATATATATACATATACATATACACACATATATATCATCCATTTCGGTTTATTGTTCGTCTGAAGAGGAACTCGTGTGTACACGTTACTGTGTTTGTGTCATATATATATATATATATATATATATATATATATATATATATATATATATATATATATATGTACATATATACATACACACACACACACACACACACACACACACACACACACACACACACACACACACACATATATATATATATATATATATATATATATATATATATATGTATGTATGTATGTATTATGTGTATATAATATATATGAATATGAATATATATATATGTATATGTATATAATATATATATATATATATACATACATACATACATACATACATATATATATATATATATATATATATATATATATATATATATATATATATATATATATATATATATATATATATACACAAACACAGTAACATGTACACAAAGATGAAAAGGAAAACAGCCATAGTAAGAAATGTGTGTGTGTGTGTGTGTGTGTGTGTGTGTGTGTGCGTGTGTGTTGCTGCTTATGTGTGTTCATCTGGAGGATCGGGCAATGCTGATTTCGGTTCCGGATTCTACAGCCTAAGTACACTATCGCTTTGTAATCGCGCAGGGAACGAGGGGAGCCTGCGGTCCAGAGAGCGAGGTCCTGCTAAGTAGGCTTTACTTCAGGTTGAGGGGTCGTGCTGCTATAGTAGTAGTCATAATAATGATGGTGATGAAATAAGATAATGATAATAATGATAATAATAGTAACAATAATAATGATAGTAACAGTAACAATAACAATAATGACAGTAGCAATAACAATAATAACAATAAGAGTAACAATATTAGCAATAGTAATATCATTTATAATAACAACAACAATAAATATACTGATAATAAAGTGACAACAACAAGAATAGTTATAATAACATCAATACTATTAACAATAAGAATCGGAATGATTAACGAAAAATTGTCTCATATCATTATTTCACATCACATAAAGTCTCATCCTCATTTCACATCACCTCACGTCTCATATCCTCATTTCGCATCACATCTCATTTCCTCGTTTTGCATCACGTCTCATTTCCTCATTTCACATCACCTCACGTCTCACATCCTCATTTCACATCACCTCGCGTCACATACCCTCATTTCACATCACCTCACGTCTCACATCACTTCACATCACCTCACGTCTCATATCATTTCACATCACCTCACGTCTCATATCCTCATTTCACATCACCTCGCGTCTCATACCCTCACCTCGCATCATCTCACGTCTCACACCCTCATTTCACATCACGTCTCATATCTCTGGCTTCCCGCTTCACGCCCTACTTCTTCACGTCTCTTGCCATTCAACTCATCTCCAAGCATCACTTCACTCTGGAAAGCGTGTTAATCAATGGAACATCTTATCTGAAATGTGTTTGTTTTTGTTTTTGTTTAATTCCCTGTTTTAGTGTTTGTTTTCACTGTTTGTTTATTATTTTTTTTTCATATAG
>NC_051398.1:42745823-42748323 GCF_015228065.2 Penaeus monodon
CACATACACACACCCGCTAGCACACTCACCCATGCCCCCTTTCCACACATATATACATACACACGCGTATCACACACACACACACACACACACACACACACACACACACACACACACACACACACACACACACACACACACACACACACACACACACACACACACACACACACAAACACATGCACACCATGTACATGTGTGGTTTTATATATATATATATATATATATATATATATATATAATATATATATATATATATATATATATATATATATATATATATATATACTTATGATTACATATAACCAAAATTAACCCTAATCTTTAAAAGTCCGTTGTTTTCTCTCAGTCTCTCCATTAATTCACCGCTACCAGTCTCGCGGCCTCATATTCTTTTACATTTATCAAAATCCAATGAGAATTTACGACAGAGCGCCGTCTAAGGCTAATCTATCAGAATCTGTATAAAGGAAGATCAATACCACTTTACTAGAGCTAATGAATCTGCGACAGGATGATGTATGAAATATAATGGGTATTGGATTTCTATTTCAGTCTATTCTGGCCAGTTTTCTTCCTATATTTAGTGACAATACCAAGAAGGCGGGTCTTTCGTGGAGTGGCTGTAGTGGTAAACATACTTTGTATGATAATGATAAAATGATGTAGTTATTTAAAAAAAGTTATTGCTGTTATTATCATCATCATTATTGATATTACAGATGTTATTGTTACCATTTCATCATCATGAGCAGCAGGAGCGTTATCATTTTTGTCATTATCATTACTATTATTACCATTATTATCACCATTATTATCAATATTTTATCTAGAAGTGATTTTCGCCTTTATCTGTATCCTATCCTGCTGACCTTTACAATCCCTACACAAAATACCACAAATAGCTTTCTTATCATGTCTAGAGATTCCTGTACTGAAATAACAGCGGATCAGTTTCTTTATTGGTTTCGTAGATCATTTAGTGTATGTTTACGTTTTCGTGCCCTCAGTCGCTCTCTCTTTATATATATATCTAGCCTATTGGTTCTGTTCTTGATGTGGTTATTTTATGTTATTCTCTTCTTCCTTTCTTTCTTTCTCTCAGTCTTTTCTTTTCTCTCTCTCTCTCTCTCTTTCTCTCTCTTCTCCCCCCCCCTCTCTCTCTCTCTCTCTCTCTCTCTCTCTCTCTCTCTCTCTATCTCTCTCTCTCTCTCTCTCTCTCTCTCTTCCCCCCCCCCCTCTCTCTCTCTCTCCCGCCCTCCTCCCCTCTCTTTCCTCTTTCTCTCCCCCCCTCTCTCTCTGTCTCTCCCCCCCTCCCCCCCTCTTTCTCCCTCTCTTGTTCAACCATGTCGGGGTTCTTTGTTTTCATCCAGGTAGAGCACCTTTCAGCCCTGGACTTTCCCAGTACCCTTCATGTATCATAATGTCTTTTCTTATCCTTGTTTTTTTTTTCTCGAATTATTCCTCTCTTTCTTATTTCGTTTTCTTTCTAGTTATTAGGGAACGTTGCTTTCCTGTAGTCTTTCGTACTTTTTGGTAACTTTTTCCCCATATCTCTCCTCCGTATAAGTGTAAATTCTCTTTTGTTTGTAAAAGAGGTCTGTTGCCGTCGAAATTGTTGAAATCTTCGGCTCAAACTCCAATTTAGTTTCCTTTTCATCTGTTTGGAATTGTGTCCTGTCAAGGGTAATATATATCTTCATGTTATTCAGGATCTGGTAACTATATGCAGATTTCCAATTTCTCTGTCGTTCTCTCTACTTATCCTTTCTTTCTGCAGTTAATTCCACTTATTTAACAATAATTCTGTCTCAACAAATCTCTCCCCCTTCTGTTGCATTTCTTTCGTTTCCTTTTATTCAGCAAAAAATAGAAACATCGAGGAAAAGTTAATGAAAAAGTAATTTATACGGTTCTTATGTTCAAATAACAGCTTGGTTTTAGATATGCCATCAACGTGTCTGACAGTTCCATAACCACAACGTTTCCAGAGACTTGTTATTCTAAAGCAGCTTTAGGTAAACATCAGTGATATTTCTAACGAAAACTGTCGACGGTTAAACTAAACGTGAGATATAACCAGAAACTAGGAGGTTATCCCTTGTATTCAATGCTTACCAAGCAGACGTTATTCTTAGGTTTTACACAATTCGTGTAAATCCCTCTCTCGAAATTATTTCTTGTATTTGATTTTTGCCGAGCATACGTTACTCTTGGAAGATTCTGTACTATTCTTGTGAATACCTCTCTTGAAGTTATTAATTTTATTTAATTCATACCAAGCAGACGTTACTTTGAGCAGAATTTCAAGCTATTTTTGTTTAAATTCCTGTCTCTTTACATCGGTAGAGCATTTGACTTCATCTATCCACGTGGTTATAATGGCTATACGAGCACACTAGTTCAGTACCTTGACAGTTCCGTAATTAAATCGCTACGTTGCAATAGAAACTAGATTCCTTTTAAGCTGTTCGATCTGATTCAGTGATTTTCATTCCAT
>NC_051398.1:42760823-42765823 GCF_015228065.2 Penaeus monodon
ATCATCATCATCATCATCATCATCATCATCATCATCATCATCATCATCATTATCATCATCATCATCGTCAGCATCATCATCATCATCATCATCATCATCATCATCATCATCATCATCATCATCATTGATGGTGACAATGATGATGATGAAGATGATGATTCTCATTATCATTTAAATATTATTATTATCATTAATATTATTATTATTATCATTATCATTATCATCATTATTATCATTATTATTATTATTATTATTATTATTGTTATTATTATTATTATTATTATTATTATTATTATTATTATTATTATTATCACCAATATTATCATTATTAACAACATCACTATTATTATCATTATCATCATTATTATTATTATTATAATTGTTATTAGTATTATCATTGTCATTTTCATTAGCATAGTCATAACTCTTATCATTACCATCATTATTATTATTATGTTTACCATTATTATTATTATCATCATTATTACTGTCATTATCATTATTATTATTATTGTTATTATTATTATTATTATAATTATCATCATTATCATTATATTATCATTGTTATTCTTCTTATCATTATTATTAATATTAACAGTGTTAATGATATCCTTTTTATTATCAATATTATTGCTATAACGAAAATGAATAATTATGATATATAATTATCATTCTTCTTATTATTTTTACTATCAGTATCAGAATTACCTTTCCTATTATCACTGTATCTTTTCTTACGGTAACATCTTCATAAACGTATTACAACTATGTTAGAAATTATCAATAAATTTTCTGTAACGATTTCCATCACTATCATCACCATTGGGGCCTCTTAGTGTTACCCTAGTAATAATTTCATTAGATAATTATCCTCATTAATATTAATAAAATACTTAGATTGTCTAGGGAATTACTTGATCTGCCCAAGGAAGTCAAAAACTTTTCCCATTCCTGGTGGAGATTCTTACCTTAATTCCCTTCAAGTCCATTGTGAAGATGCCCATTAAGGAAAATAATGGCGTAGATAAAGAGGGCAACAAAGAAGCGAGGAAATAAACAATCCCGTTGCCTAGAATATATTTGTGTTGGTCCTTTATTATTGCAGAAGGTGAAGCAAGTAAATCATAATGCGGTAAAATACTTTTAATTCAAACTAACAGCAGTAATTATATAAAACAACAACAAAAAAACAGGTAAATTAAGTTATTGACGTATTACAATATATGAAACTGCTTTCCAGAATCACTCGTAGATTTCCGTCTATTTAACTAAGTCGTAGTTCATTAGTTAACGCTAGATTTACAAGGCAGATTAGTAGGTATAGTTAAGGACAAAAGACATGCTACAATGAAGCCTCGAAACACTCCCTGTCAAAACAACGAGGGTCACATTATTTGGGTGTTCGAAATGGGATTCGAAATATGCGTGACATGACCTTTAATAGTGAGTAAGCAGGAGATATTATGTAGAAAAGTGGTATATAATGGTTGTGGAAATCTGCTTTATCCAATTTTGGTGTTTAATTATGCAAATTAAAGTGGTAGAGGTACTAATGGTACTTACAACGACGTGCAGGATGTATAACGATAATCTCAACTGATTTAAGCGTGTAGATTTCATTTTGATATTGGTAACACTAACAATAGCAGTTATAGGAACGTTCACAAACTGTATATTCTGTTACATCAACTTGAATTTCCTGGTAGAATATTTTCAAATGATGTGCTTCCAATTTCAAGATATTTCAACTCTCTCACAGGACACTGACGTCATATGTACAGTCGCTAAAAAAATTATCTTTACTCTTTCTGACTTACCAATATGATACGACGACGAAAACGGCTGGAATAAGTGCCATGAGGTTGACCTGATATTGGTATCTCTGACAGGGGCGTCATTTGAGGGCGGGGGCAGGGATGAGTAGTTGCCCCCCCAATGCTGTTTGCCCTCACCTCACCCCCAGGACCACTGAGTTTATTTATTTTTTTTTCTAATTACACCTATGTAGATCCGGTTATAGCTTAAAATGGCCCTAGAACCACTATTCTTTTTTTTTAACGTTGTTCACTTCGCTTGGCTACATTAAAAAAAATGTAAATGAAATGTAAAATAATATTAATATTCCATGTTACCTCCACCTAGGTCAGCGTACGATGGCAAGTTTAAGTTCGTCTGCAATTGCTCCAATGCTGGAATTGCTTGGGCAACGACGATATGACTATTGCGGGTATGATCTTGGGGGAAGTCTCTACCCATGGCTGCCCAAACACTCTCAATGAAGCGGCTCCAGCTCAGTTTTCACCATGGTCTTCACCGATGGTAGAAACATCTCGTCCAAGGATAAGTCCGATATGCGAAGCTTGGCCTCGCCCGGGCTATGCCATGAAGGGAGCCCGGCTTGTGTCGACTAATGCCGACTCGCTCACGTGTGTCAGCTGGTGCTGACTCGGCTGAACCTCGTCCTTACCCGCCGTGGTGCCCAGCCACTGCAGTAACCTCCGGGCGACAATTGCAACTTCTCGCGCCTGGGCGGGGCGCGAACCGCCGACCCCTCGGATGAAAGGCCGACACGTTACCAATGTACTAGCCCGGAGGCTCATCTCGTCCAGGATTTCCACGTAGATATACCTCGTAAATTGCCGGATCCGACATCAGTGAACTCCCCGACACCACTGCTATGCATTCACTCAAAGTGCACAGCGATTTCTGACAGTCTGCGTGCTGTTGCCAACAGAACAAAAAGGGTTCTCATCTCTTGCCTTAGTTATAGATTGTTAGAAAATAAGCATGCAAATAAATAACTAAATAGAAAATTACTTAAAATACTAATAAAGGGGATGTCGCAACTAACTACCGGCCACACCCCCTTCTCAAACCCTGTGAGGGTTGCCAAAGTATCAAAAGGTTTTCCTTATCTTATGATATTCATGCACTTCAGTGATATTCGTCTTTCATATAGCACATTGATTTATAGATCTGAATGACATTTACTTGATCATCTTCCTCCGTTGTGCATCTAGGGTGCCCACTTCTGGCCTTGTCTCTGCTGGATCCGGTTTCCTGGTGTCGCTGGATCCTCTGAGACACGGTTGGCTTTGAAATACCCGATCTTGGTATCTTGATTGTCCCTCAGATTAGAGCTTAATTATGACGCTTAAAAATGGTTTATGAGGTATCTATTGCTAATATTAGCATGGTATAAGGCCCTAGCCAAATCACCTCCGAAAGACTATTCGAACACATGAAGCATCATTTGTCTTTTAAAACAAATACTAACCTTTCCTAATCAACTCCTAGCGATCGCTTCTGTTTCATATACTCCCGCGTAACACTTTTTTAGCGAGTGTACACAAAATAGTGGTTGCTAGTTCGTCCTTTACTACAAGAAATAAAAGTATTCGTGGATATTAGGATTCATTAACAAACACATGGAAATAATATTAAAGGATAAGATAATTAAGGAGTATGAAAGTGAAATAAAAAATAATATATGTAACAAAATTACAACGTTATGCGTCTTATTTGATCAAAGACAAGTATTTGCTTTCTCTTCCGCTAATAACACGTCAAAAAAGAGACAAACATGCAGTTGAAAGATAAAAGTAAACGATTTTATTTTACCTTTACATTCTTCGCTCTTTCAAAAGCCAGATGCGTCTGCCATGAAATGTTTCCAACTACATAGCATTATTTGTTTACGATCGATCCGACAGCATTATACCGCGAGGACTGTTGTGCCAAATCCAGAAAGCAAACACAGACTTGAGTTAACCCGGGATAGAGATTCCTGGTCGAATGTCATAGCCAGACGGGATATAACGAGTGATGTGTTTCATCTGAATTCGCTATTTATATCGATCTGCGTGTCTCTCTGCCTGTATATTAGGGTAACCGACTGTGTATTGGTATCTTTGATATATATTTTACTCCACATACGCACACACAGACACATGCACACACACAGACACACACAGACACACACACACACACACACACACACACACACACACACACACACACACACACACATATATATATATATATATATATATATATATATATATATATATATATATACATACATATATATATACATACACCCATATGTGTGTATATATATGTATGTGTGTGTGTGTGTGTGTGTGTGTGTGTGTGTGTGTGTGTGTGTGTAGCTTTGTGTACTTCATTCAAATGTATTATGATATATTTGATTTTCTTCGTTTATGATAAAGCCATGACAAAAGGAAATAACAATGGTAATGATACTGAGAGTGACAGCAATAATACGAAATGATTAACAATGATAATATCAAGTAATGAATTCGGATTACAGTTTCATCCGATCATGAAAAAATAATTAGGCTCGCTATATTAGCAATAAAACATCAGTCATCGCGATAATGACCAAGAATTAGATGATACAAATAACGAAATATTTAATAGAGGCAGTTTTGCTCTCTCTTTCTCTCTCTCTCTCTCTCTCTCTCTCTCTCTCTCTCTCTCTCTCTCTCTCTCTCTCTCTTTCTCTCTTTCTCTCTTTCTCTCTTTCTCTCTTCTCTCTCTCTCTCTCTCTCTCTCTCTGTCTCTCTCTCTCTATATATATATATATATATATATATATATATATATATGTATGTATGTATGTATATATATGTATATATATCATTCCTTCTCTCTCTCTTTCTCTCTCTCCAGTGTTTATGTTTGCTGTATGAGGAATATTTACATCAGTGTTTGTCAACCTTTTCAGTGTTGATTATGAAGGCTCCAGCGATCCAACTAGAGAATGGTTCATGAGAAGAAGTCAACAGCGAAGACAAAGTGTATACCTCGGATATCCTGAAAGGTGTATATAATGTAATTTTAAAGTATCAGTGTTACGTCCATGGAGAGAAAAAGTGTGTTTGTGTGTGTGTGTGTGTGTGTGTGTGTGTGTGTGTGTGTGTGTGTGTGTGTGTGTGTGTGTGTGTGTGTGTGTGTGTGTGTGTGTGTGTGTGTGT
>NC_051398.1:42773323-42775823 GCF_015228065.2 Penaeus monodon
TATTACTATTACAGTTATTATCATTATTATTGTTATTATTATTATTATTATTATTATTATTATTATTATTATTATTATTATTATTATTATTATTATTATTATTATTATTATTATTACTATTATTATTATTATTATAATTAATATTATTATTGTTGTTATTATTATTATCAATATCATTCTTCTTCTTCTTCTTCTTCTTATTATTATTATTATCATTATTATTATTCCTACTACTACTATTATTATTATCATTATAATGATGAAGATGCTGATGCTGATGGCGATAATGAATAGTGTAACATCAATAAAAATAATGATAATAGTGATGAGAACAATGAAGAAGATGAGAAAGATATTAATAGCCATGAAAATAATAACATTAATAATAATAACAATGATGATGATAATAATAATATCAATAATATTAACAATAACAATAATGATAATAATGATAATAATAATAGTTATAATAGTAATAATAATAATGATAAGAAAGAATGATGATGTGATGATAGTGATGATGATGATGATGATGATGATGATGATGATGATGATGATGATGATGATGATGATGATGATGATAATGATAATGATAATGATAATGATAATGATAATGATAATGATAATGATAATGGATGTAAAGTGTGGGTGATTTACCTCTGAACTAAACATTGCACGCTCTTCTGTACTATCACTAGCTACCAGAAAGTTATGTTTGTGTAACCAAATGATTTCAATTATCATTCAACACATGAACGGTACACCAGCAGAAATCTGAGTGAAAAAAAAAGAAAAAATGTGTTGAAGAATCTGCAAGCTGTCGTGGACTCAATCTTGCAATTGCTCGGGGATATCACACGGCAGGGAGAGAGTACGGTACCAGCCTATATATCTTGAGGAGAGTATGTATAATACGATAAGGCCAAAAGGAATGTTAACTTTTTTATATTTTGATAGCGTGTCTCCATGTCTTTGGGGTCATTTGTATATTTTTATACCTGCGGAACAATTTACTTTCAACACATTGTGAATAAGAGAATATTTTGAACTTTCACAATGAATAGAAGCAAAATTACTGAATCGAAACGTATGCTTTTTGTAACCTACGATAACACATTTATAACAGAAATTGGGATCCACAAAATAGCGTGTCTTCCTACTAGTTATCGTAATGAATTTAACTGCGCCTGAATCTAAAGTATCAGTCCGTACACTAATGTATGAAACTGGCCGATATTCTACAATTATTACAGTTTATCGTGTAATGACAGGAAGATAATTAAAATGTTTACAAAGCCGAAAACGCAATTTAGAGTTATGTAATGCCTGGATAACATTTTTGTATTTTAAACCCATATCATCAGCAACGGGTCATCGATGATCACCAGTTTTTCTAATAAACATTCACCCGAATTATTAACGATAAAAAATAATAAATAAATGAATAATAAAATAAAAAAATAGTACTATTAGAGGCAGTCGCGGTACAGCAATAACGCGCTCGGCTGGTGACCATAACGGTGGGTACCTGCGCGTGAGTTCGAATCCTGCCCAATGGTCCAAGATTAAAAGGAAGGGCATCTACAATCTTAAGTTTATGCCAATGTAGGGTACAGGAAATTGGACAAGTCGGACATAACTCCTTCCCAAGAACCCAAGTAGGTTATTTACGTATATTGGGGACTTTCCTTATTGTGCAGAGAAGAGAGGCAAAGAAAGAAAGAAAGAAAAAAGCTTCTGCATTATTCACCAACCTTTCCTCCTTAAGTAGCTCAGGCATGTTTGTATAAATGCGTGTGTTGAACTACTGACTCGTATACAGACTAAAAGGTTAAGGCAATAGAAGCATACCTAACCTCGATATAAAATGTGCTGGCGTTGCGACCACTTATGCCATAGGAGTCACTTCTCACTCGGCTCACTGGTCGATAGCACCCCTACGACTTTTTCCAAGATCATGGTGTTAGACCTTTGGTACTCTAGGGTTGTGTATAGTCTAGACATGTGTGTTTATACATTCTCGTATGTATGTCTGTGTGTATAGATGGATAGATAGCAGGCAGGTAGGCAGGAAGGCAGGCAGGCAGGCAGATAGGCAGACAGGCAGACAGGCAGACAGGCAGACAGGCAGGCAGGCAGGCAGGCAGGCAGGCAGGCAGGCAGGCAGGCATACAGACAGAGTGAGATACAAGTAGAAAACACACACACACACACATACGCACACACACACACACACACACACACACACACACACACACACACACACACACACACACACACACACACACACACACACACACACGCGCGCGCGCGCGCTCACAACACTAACATTATATAAATATCTATACTTCCATGAATATCAATGTCATTGATCATTTATATATTTTTGAAATACAGCATTGTACAAACAAACACGCCTGTCTTTAAACGTCTGTGTTGTAGGACAAAGCAATTAGCTGGCATATCGAGTTAAAATTAAACGCTACTCGCCAAATAGCTT
>NC_051398.1:42780823-42783323 GCF_015228065.2 Penaeus monodon
GTTACCTTAGGTGTTAAGCTAGGGTCGGGGGAACACAGGGACACACCTCTACTTATATCTATGAAGTTTATAAAGGACACAAAAAAGAAGAAGAAGAAAGAAAGAGAGAGAGAGAGAGAGAGAGAGAGAGAGAGAGAGAGAGAGAGAGAGAGAGAGAGAGAGAGAGAGAGAGAGAGAGAGAGAGAGAGAGAGAGAAAGAGAGAGAGAGAAGAAATCACGGTGTTTATGAAATTATACATTACATGTACCGAAGTGAAATTCGCGAAATTAGAGAGTTCAATCCTCTTTATTTCATGACAGTGGCATACGACTGGCAGGGACTAAGTGTATATCCAACGACAATGGACTAGAAGTTAGCGTGCGAAGTAAATATCAGTTATGAACGGACTTCCGGGGTTTCTGCCCCTGTCTCCCTTTTAAAATCAATTTGTTATTCAAAATGCCAAGATACGACATTAATTAACATTTATTCCATGTTTCACAGCAACCACTGAAGCCATTGACACCTTAGTCTTTTATTCAAAGTGTTTAGAATAGGATAGGCATGGATATATCATCCACGTTTAACAACAAACATTGCAGTTATGGCTTGCTGATGCACTGGATAATGTATAGAATATTAGTAGTAGAATGAGAGGGATTTCCTCTACAGAATTGGAAATGCTGTTACACCGACCTGGATATAGATATGCATGACGGTAAATGTTTGCATATGATAATAACTGTTAAGTACTAATTGCAATACTAGAGATTATATGATTATTTTCCGTCTGAGATAAAGAGGGTTGGTATATTACATATTTGATTCTGTCTGATGTTAGATATCGAGAATATGTTAGATGATAATAAGCTGACTCTCAACTGATATGCTGTGTTAGATGTGATATATACTGGCAATTTTGGATATGCTTACCAAATGTACACGTCAATTGTACTGTCTTTTGAGTTTATCTTGTTCGTCTTCCTAATTCTCCACCTGTCGAAATATATATCTATGTTTCTAAGTATGGCATCAACAGTTGATGAGTGTTAGCTGTTAGTCTCTTACTTACCTTCAGCTTAGAATCATGGACGAATGAAATGCATACTGATCAAGTATTCTCAAAATATAAAATATCTTACACCTTAGATAATTATCATTTCATAAAATATTTTAAACTTTTCCTCGATTCCCTTTTAAAAGAAACGGAAATTCTTCCTGTTCATAGAACTGATTTCAATATACGTATACATTATATAAATAGATAGATAGAGATAGATAGATAGAGAGATAGATAAATAGGTAGTTACGTAGGTAGGTAGGTAGATAGATGGATACAGACAGACAGACAGGCAGGCAGAGAGAGATAGATAAACAGATAGAAAAATAGATAGATAGATAGATAGATAGATAGATAGATAGATAGATAGAGAGAGAGAGCGATAGAGATATACTATTTACTATTTGCATATACTATTTACCTGTATAGACTTTTGAACATATCACTATGTTAACATGTAAAAATGTTAGAAAAATGTATGTTTCTCATGCTTAAACACTGCACAACATATGTTTTATATTCGTAATAATTCTAGTCCATGACCTGACTCACGTACTGTACGACCTGCTTCTCAGCCGCTTGCTTAATATTCACAAGACGGAGAAAATGCACGTTAAAAAGAGCATCGTCTAAAAAAAAGGTATAATTCGCTTTTTCGAGTATCTACCTCTTTGCATACTTCAGACATAAACAAATGAGTCCCTTTTGTTTATCTCCACATTTCCTTTTGGTTTGTAGATCCTGAGCAAATGTCGTCTTGATTAATATCACGAGAGTTGATGCTGAATCTTGTTTTGCATGTTGAGTTATTTGAGGAAACGCCCTGCTCGTGTTGCCTTAAAGAAGTGTCTTTCATCTTGGAGACTGCTGAGAACTCGGAAGATGCACGCAGTCTGAGCTAAATAAACCTTGCCCTTGACCTTAACGTTTTCAGAGGGAGAGAGAGAGAGAGAGAGAGAGAGAGAGAGAGAGAGAGAGAGAGAGAGAGAGAGAGAGAGAGCGAGAGCGAGAGAGAGAGAGAGAGAGAACGAGGAGGAAAATTTACTTGGTATATGTGTTTTCAGTTTTTATGTACGGAAGATCACCTCTCTTTCTCTCTCCCTCCCTCTCTCTCTCTCTCTCTCTCTCTCCCTCTCTCTCTCTCTCTCTCTCTCTCTCTCTCTCTCTTTCTCTCTCTATGTCTGTCTGCCTTTGTCTGTCTGTCTGTATGTATGTATGTATGTCTGCCTGCCCGCCCCCCATTTCTCTCTCTATCTATATATCTATCCCCCCCCTCTCTATCTATATCTTTTTTCCACTCTCTCTCCCCCTTTTTCTCCACCTTCGCACTTCTTAAATACCTATATTCATACGATACGAGATAATCCCAAAGATAAATCAGACCCGGTACCAAACACTCTACTATTTATAGCATTCTATCCGGATTGCCGAATGTTACGTACCCTATAAATAGATATAAG
>NC_051398.1:42793323-42795823 GCF_015228065.2 Penaeus monodon
TCTGTCAGTCTCTCTCTCTCTCTCTCTCTCTCTCTCTCTCTCTCTCTCTCTCTCTCTCTCTCTCTCTCTCTCTCTCTCTCTCTCTCTCTCTCTCTCTCTCTCTCTCTCTCTCTCTCTCTCTCTCTCTCTTACTCTCTCTCTCTCTCTATATGTATGTGTGTGTGAGTATGTCTGTCTCTATCGCTTTCTTTGTCAGTACCTGCCTGTCTGTCTGTCTGTCTGTTTGTCTATATGTCTGTGTCTGACAGTCTGTCTACTTCTGTTTCTGTCTGTCTGTCTATGAAAACATGAAAGTTGGCATTAGATCTCGATACCTGGTTATATATGGGAAGGTTTTTCCTCTTTCGTCAGTTCAAAATTTCCTCTCTCTCTCTCTCTCTCTCTCTCTCTCTCTCTCTCTCTCTCTCTCTCTCTCTCTCTCTCTCTCTCTCTCTCTCTCTCTCTCTCTCTCTCTCTCTCTCTCTCTCTCTCTCTCTCTGTCTCCCTCTCTCTCTCACTGCATCCCTCCCTGCATATTTTCCACATTTTATCACTTACATGAAAACACGCGATGTGACAGGAACCGTGATAATAATTCTAATTAATAACGTCCGATACTTATAAGCCACTGATTTTTTCTTCTTTTTTAGCTAATTATGAGGCTAAAAATAAGCATTAGTTTTGGGGGATTTTCCACCAAAACGAAAAAGTTTGAGAATTAATATTATCTATATAAAAGCGAGAGAGAGAGAGAGAGAGAGAGAGAGAGAGAGAGAGAGAGAGAGAGAGAGAGAGAGAGAGAGAGAGAGAGAGAGAGAGAGAGAGAGAGAGAGATTGATATATATATATATATATATATATATATTATATATAAATATATATATATATATATATATATATATATATATATATATATATATATATATATATATATATATATCGAGAGATAGATAGATAGATAGATAGATAGATAGATAGATAGATAGATAGATAGATAGATAGATAGATAGATAGATAGATAGATAGAGAGAGAGCACACACACACACAAATATGATACCGGGAAATTTTGCGCAGACATGAAAAAAATGATGACATGTAACCTCGGTTGTTTATCTGTGATACGAAATAAATCATTCTGTCTGTCAGTTTTATAATCCTGGAAATTGTGACCTAAAATGGAGACTTTATCATCGGAACAAAAATAGTTCTAAGATATTTAAAGGGGGAATCAACACCGGTTAGCATATTCACTGATATGATGTCTAAGTTCCACATTGCTGGATATTTAAAAGCCAACAAGCGAAGAGCCGTTTCCGAGCTGTATTTGTCATTTTAGGGGTGTCTTTTGTTTGGCCACGATATGTTAATGATATGTTGCACTCCTTAGCATATGAAGGAAGGGAAACTGAGACATGATGAGAGGCACAGTGAGTAAATGAAAGAGAGAGAGAGAGAGAGAGAGAGAGAGAGAGAGAGAGAGAGAGAGAGAGAGAGAGAGAGAGAGAGAGAGAGAGAGAGAGAGAGAGAGAGAGTGAGAGACATAGAGAGACAGAGAGAGAGAGAGAGAGAGAGAGAGAGAGAGAGAGAGAGAGAGAGAGAGAGAGAGAAAGAGAGAGACAGAGAGACAGACAGACAGACAGACAGACACACACACAGAAACTGAAACAACCAAACAAACAGACAGAATGAGAAAGGTCAGAGCCTGAGCCCGAGCAAGAGGTGGAGCAGACACATATCATTAGGGCTTAACCACACACGCACCCTGAATGAGAGACAATTTGGGTACAAAAGACGACCTCCTCCTGCTTATCAGTGCACTTCCCTCCGCCCGACGCAAAGCCCCGGGTGTCAGCTCCTCCACGTGGGCCCTCTCCATGAATGACGCAGAAACAGCTGTTTTGCATGAGGATTTGTTGTGCGAAAGGCGTGCTCGTGACGTTGCAGAGAACCGTCTTCCATTCTGGGAGTACTGTGCCTGTGCCATCTCCTCGGAAACCGTAGTTGGAGCTCTCTTACTTGAAATGGATGTTAGTCTTGTATATCGGCATCCTCGTGTGTGTGTGTGTGTGTTTGTTTGTGTGTGTGGGTGTGTGTGTGTTTGTGGTGTGTGTTTGTGTGTGTGTGTGTGTGTTGTTTGTGTGTGTGTGTGTGTGTGTGGTGTGTGTGTGTGTGAGTGTGATGCGTGTGTGTGTGTGTGTGTGTTGTTTGTTTGTTGTTGTTTGTGTGAGTGTGTGTGTGTGTGTGTGTGTGTCCTCTCTCTCTCTCTCTCTCTCTCTCTCTCTCTTTCTCCTTATCCCTCCCTCCCCCTCTCTCTACATATGGGTTTATCCGTCTGTCCGTCTGTTTGTCTGTTTCCCTCCCTCCTTATAAACCCCCTCCCTCGTTCGCTCTCTTTCGTCTCCCTCCCGTCTTTTCTCCTTTCTTACCCCCTACCTCCCTTTCTCTTTCTCTGTCCCTCCCTCTTTCTCTTTCTTACCCTACCTCCCTTTCTCTTTCTTCTTCCCTCCCTCTTTCTCTTTC
>NC_051398.1:42803323-42813323 GCF_015228065.2 Penaeus monodon
TCTCTCTCTCTCTCTCTCTCTCTCTCTCTCTCTCTCTCTCTCTCTCTACTCCTTTCTTTTTTTTCTGTATCTTTGTCTCCTTATGTATTTCTATTTTCACAAAGACTTGGCTGCTTCATTCTGTCTCTGTCTATGTCTCCCCCCCCCCCCTCTCTCTCTCTCTCTCTCTCTCTCTCTCTCTCTCTCTCTCTCTCTCTCTCCCCTTCCTTACCTCCCTTCCCCTCCCTTGTTTAAGTAATCACAGCGAAACAAGTGATTGCGTGAGGGACTGGTGAACCTTTGGAAACTCTCCGGCAATTACGGTATTATGTCAGAATTTTCCCTCGTTTTCCCTTATTTTCCCTTACTGCACCCCTTATAAACAAAGAAAAGCAACAATGGTAGTAGTGATAATAATAATAGTAATGTTAATGTGATGATGAGGATAATGAAAAAAGCAACAATGATAGTAGTGATAAAAATAATAATGATAATAATAATGATGATGATAATCATAATCATAATAATACTATTAATAATAATAATGATGATGATGATAATGACAATTATAATAATAATGATAATAATAATGATAAAATAATAATAATAATGATAAAGATAGTGAGAACAGCAATAACAACACATATAATAAAAATAATATTAACAAAAATTATAATGATAATTATAGTAAGAGCAACATAACAATTTCAACAGAAATAACAATAATAAGGATGAAAATAATACTACTAAAAGTGACTACACACTTTTGTGATAATAAAACATTGTGACAGTTTTTATATGGCTTTGATCATTCCAATATGTATATTTTTTCATAGAAAAAAAAAAAAAACTTTCAAGTAGAAGCGTTTCTATTGTTATCAAAAATAACTGAAAGTAACAGGATATTATACAAGTCGACTGCTATGTAGTGTTATTTTCCGCTGTCAATATTACTAAAGAAGTTATCATCTTTCAGTAGTTAGTACTTAAGATATAATTTCCAAATCAACATATATATAAAAACGAGTACCATTATTCTACTATTATTGAAAATCAAAACTGAAGACTCTCTCTCTCTCTCTCTCTCTCTCTCTCTCTCTCTCTCTCTCTCTCTCTCTCTCTCTCTCTCTCTCTCCCTCTCTATCTCTCTCCCTCTCTCTCTTCTCTCTCTCTCTCTCTCTCTCTCTCTCTCTCTCTCTCTCTCTCTCTCTCTCTCTCTCCCCCCCCCCCCTCTCTCTCTCTCTCTCTCTCTCTCTCTCTCTCTCTCCTATCTCTCCCTATTCTCTCTCTCTCCCTCACTCTCTCTCTCTCTCTCTCTCTTCTCTCTCACACACACACACACACACACACACACACACATATAAATATATATTTATATATATATGTATGTATGTATATATATATATATATATATATATATATATATATATATATATATATATATATATATATATATTAGGCCGCGGTGGCCGAGTGGTTAGAGCTTCGGATTCAAGACTGTCACGACGGCAATCTGAGTTCGAGGGTTCGAGTCACCGGCCGGTGCGTTGTTCCCTGGGGCAAGGAACTTCACCTCGATTGCCTGCCTAGCCGCTGGGTGGCCAAGCCAGCCCAAGTCAGTGCCGGTCCCAGAACCGGGTAAATAGAGATGGTGACTCGATAAAAACACCCGGCGGAAGGCAACGGCAAACCACCGCTCTATATTGCCAAGAAAATCATGGAAATCCATGATCGCCAACGTCCTTGTGGGACAAGGCACTTGAAAAAAAGGAAAAAAAAATATATACATATATCATATTATATTATTTATTTATTCATTTACTATAATTATTTTTCTATCTATCATGAAAGAACCCCAAACAAACTCCAAATGATTTCATCCTAAATTTATAAGCCACTTGAGGGTCTCCGACTATTGATGGCAAAAAAAAAATATATATACACGATTCTTTTTTGGAGAATATTCAGTTTCTTCCAGAGATATGCATTAGAAAATGTGGAATCTTATGTGTTGTGGTAACAAGATGAAGTATGAAGTATGTTTACTACCTAAGACTCTAACTAAAAGGAGTTTCCTTCGTTGTTATTTCTTTTTCTCTCTCTCTGTCTGTACTTTGTGTGTCTCTTTGTCTCTGTCTCTGTCTCTGCCTCTGTCTCTCTCTCTGTCTGTCTGTCTGTCTGTCTCTCTCTCTCTCTCTCTCTCTCTCTCTCTCTCTCTCTCTCCCTCTCCCTCTCTCCCTCTCTCTCTCTCTCTCTCTCTCTCCTCTCTCTCTCTCTCTATATTTTTATCTATCTCTCTGTCTCTCTTACCCTCTCCCTTTTCTATTCCTCGTGTCCGTCTCTTCCATTTTTCCTTTTTCTTTCTTCTTCATCTACATCTTTTCTTCAGATTCTTGCTTTTCTTTATCATCATCATTATCTTCCTTTTCTTCTTCTCCTCCTCCTCCTCTCCCCCCTCCTCCTCCTCCTCCTCCCCCCCCCTCCTCCTCCTCCTCCTCCTCCTCTTCCTCCTCCTCCTCCTCCTCCCCCTCCCCCTTCTCCTCCCCCTCCTTCCCCCCTCCTCCACCTTTTCCTCCTCCTCCTCCTCCTCCTCCTCCTCTCCCCCCTCCTCCCCCCTCCCCCCCTCTTTCCTCTCCATGAGTAATCATAAGCAAATTAATACAAAAATTTCCCGAGGGTAAAACAGACTTGATTGCGTAAGAGACTCGTGCACGGTTGGGAACTTTCAACCAATTATGCCGTTATCTTTTTGGCAACCGCTTATTGCAGCCCTTGAGAAGAAATGACAGAGATTGCAACAGCGAAATCCTTGTTTTTTTTCCAGGCCGGTGTATCTAATTCTCTCTGTTTGATGGGACAGACAAGATTATGGTCTGTGTCTAAATATGGGAAAATTTCTGACAATAATAGTAACAGCAATAATAATTATGACAATAATAATAATAATAATAATAATAATAATAATAATAATAATAATAATAATAATAATAATAACAATATTAATAATAATTGTAGAAAATAGTAATGATAATCATATGATAATTGTGTTGATAATAATGGTGATGAGATTAATATATATATATATATATATATATATACATATATACACACACATACATACATACATCCATATATATATACACATATATATATATATATATATATATATATATATATATATATATATAGAGAGAGAGAGAGAGAGAGAGAGAGAGAGAGATGGTGACTCTATAAAAACACCGGGCGGAAGGCAACGGCAAACCACCGCTCTAAACTGCCAAGAAAATCATGGAAATCCATGATCGCCAACGTCCTTGTGGGACAGGGCACTTAAAAGAAAGAATATATATATATATATATATATATATATATATATATATATATATATATATATATATATATATATACATATATATATATATATATATATATATATATATATATATATATATATATATACACATACTCATGTGTTTATGTATGTGTGTCTGCGCGATTCTTTAGCGTTCATCCTTATGGACATCTAACATTTACAGGGTTATCCGAGGTGGGTAAGAAGGGAGAGGAAAAGGAATGGGGAGAAGAAAGGGATGGATGAAAAAGGAAGGGTAAAGGGGCTCAAAGAGAAAAGGGAAATAACGAAGGAGAAAGAAAAAAACATGTGGGAAAACGTAGAGGATTTAAAATAGAGAAAGGTGATGATGGGTATGGAGAGGGAGAGGGGAGAGGAAACGGGGCTTGGAAAAAAGGGGAGATGGGAGAGGGAAGAAAGGGGGTAAAATAGGTGGGGGAGTTTAAGGAGGAAGAGGAGGAGGCAAGTCGGAAAGAGTAGATGTCGGGCTTAAAGTGGAAGGGGAAGTGTGAATTTAAGAGAGATATGGCAGTGAGATTAGCAGATCGGGAAAGGGAGAGGGAGGGGGAGAAGGAAAGGGAGAGGGAGAAGGGAGGGGAGAGGGAGAAGGAAAGGGAGAGGGAGAAGGAAAAGGAGAGAGGGAGAAGGAAAGGGGAGAGGGAGAAGGGAGGGAAGAGGGAGAAGGAAAGGGAGAGGGAGAAGGAAAGGGAGACAGAGAAGGGAGGGGAGAGGGAGAAGGGAAGGGAGAGGGAGGGTGAAAGGGAGAAAGAGGAGGGGGATGAGAGACAGAGATAAGAGTGCCTCTTGTCCTGTTGGAAATTCCAATTTAATCTAACGGCTAAAAGTATCACAAAACCCGCGATGTATCTACTGTACCTAGATTTCGATGGCTCTGATCATATGTGTAAATAAACACTATCTGTGAATAATAATCAAGCGGGTATTTTTTAAAAGTTTGTTAAGTGGCTTGTGAGATTTGGAAATCGAGTCAACAGTTCCGATGTTGGATGATGAATTTCACTTAATATTAAAAGTTTGTGGAATCTGAAAAAAAAGGATCAAGGTACTTGTTAAACTTTTCCGTTTTGCAAGAAAGTTGAAAATCCGTTGGGCTCTTAGATATAGATTTTACTTGTCATTTTCTCTCAGCGAATGTCTTTTTGAGAAATAAAAATGTGAGAGAGATATGGAGAGAGAAAGAAGAGGAGAAAGAGAGAGAGGAAGAGAGAGAAGCAAAAAGAGATGGAGAAAGAGAGACAGAAGGAGAAGAAGAAGGCGAGAGAAGGAGGGAAAGAGAGAGAAAGAGAGAGAGAGAGAGAGAGAGAGAGAGAGAGAGAGAGAGAGAGAGAGTTTGTTAATAGATCAAGGAAATGATCTAGGAATTTTTTGTAGGTGTACATGCATGTGTATATGAATACGTATGCATATACATGATCATGTGTGTCTATTTTAATTCTGTATATCTATCTGTGGTCCCGTGGATCTGTCTTGGCATGTGTGAATGTGCGTATATATATATATATATATATATATATATATATATATATATATATATATATATATATATATATATATATATATATATATATATATATATATATATATATCTGTGTGTGTGTGTGTGTGTGTGTGTGTGTGTGTGTGTGTGTGTGTGTGTGTGTGTGTGTGTGTGTGTGTGTGTGTGTGTGTGTGTGTGTGTATGGATAACACAATGACAATTTTAAAAAATCGTGAGTCGCATATTTGCTTGCTGCTAGCATACTCTTGCTAGACATACGAATCATAACTATACAACTTAATTTTCAAAATTACAAGACAATAGAAAAATGTAGAGAGACAGACAGACAGACAGGCATGCATACAGGCAGGCAGGCAGGAAGGCAGACAAACAGACAGACAAGCAGGCAGGCAGGCAGGCAGACGGACAGACAGACAAACAGACAGACAGACAGACAGACAGACAGACAGACAGACAGACAGACAGACAGACAAGATAGACAAGACAGACAAACTGACAGGCAGACATGGAAATAGAGAGGGGAATATCTAAAGGAATCAAAGCCATGTGCCTATAACATTTTATCTTTGAATTCCCTAATATGATTAACATTCCTATATTAATCTCTCTCTTTGTGACTATCATATTGCATATCCCTGACCTTCATTAAAAGCACAATCCTTGAGACAGCCCAGCATTAGATTTACTTTGTTATTTGTTTATCTTTAAATGATTGTTAATATACGAACTGATATGTGAATCTTTCAATGCATCTATCGTTCATATATATATATATATATATATATATATATATATATATATATATATATATATATATATATATATATATATATATATATATATACTCAAAGTGATGAAAATATTCAGGTCTATGCCCCCCCCCAAAAAAAAAAAGTGTTTCATCCCTTTACCTGATTTAACAATGGCGTCTGTCTTTCACTTATCTTAATAAATAAACATTTCGTCAATATGAACACCAATATCAGCTACTGTTATCTATATTAGATTTTTTTATCCATATAGATTAAAATGAATTAACTTGAATTAAAAAAACTAGCTGACGATGCTGAAGTTGTTAACGAGTTTCTTTAAAATTTTATGTAACTTGTCCAAATAGGTCTCACGTATTTCAACATCTATGGTCCCAGATCTAACCCTGTTCCTTTTCTTACCAAATAAGTATCATTTGTTAACATGGATGCAGTGGTTATATCCTGAGGGAAGTGAAATAGAAGTGAATTGTATTGATTTATTTCGATATGGCGATGATTTAATGCATTTCATGTACCTGGGCGAGCGTGATTAAATCTGGAAACTTGAAATAACAATAGATGAAGCTAGCGACGAAACTAAATTATGAATACATACACACATATACTCAAACACACACGCACACGCACATCCTACTTATACATGCACACATACACACATACACACACACACACACACACACACACACACACACACACACACACACACACACACACACATATATATATATATATATATATATATATATATATATATATATATATATATATATATATATATATATATATATATAATATTCATATGTATGCACATTTGTAAATAGAGCAGTATATGGCATGTGCTATAACAAATATTAATGAGAATAAACTGATGTTTTATACGGGGCAAAGTTTGTAACTCAGAAATTTATATATATATATATATATATATATATATATATATATATATATATATATATATATATATATATATATATATATATGTATACATAAACACACAAACACACTCAAACACACACACACACATACACACACACACACACACACACACACACACACACACACACACACACACACACATATATATATATATATATATATACAATATTCATATGTATGCACATTTGTAAATAGAGCAGTATATGTTATGTGCTATAACATATATTAATGCGGATAAACTGATGTTGTATACGGGGCAAAGTTTGTAACTCAGAAATTTAAGGTGCCTGCTTAAATCTGTAGATTAAATCAAATCCTTAAAGAATTAAGGGTCCTTTCACTACGGACGCTGATCCTCATAAGAGTCATATTTATTTATAAAGGTGTTATATTTGGTGAAGATTTTCCAGTGACTCGTAAGTACCACATATAGTTATTTAGAATTTTTATTAAGGTCCTTCAAGTCTTCTCCTTATCACAAATCTTAATGAGCAGAGAAAGAGAGAGAGAGAGAGACAGAGAGAGAGAGAGAGAGAGAGAGAGAGAGAGAGAGAGAGAGAGAGAGAGAGAGAGAGAGAGAGAGAGAGAGAGAGAGAGAGAGAGAGAGAGATCCACAGAGGCAGAAAGACAAAGAAAGACAAACAAAGAAGGAAAGAAAGAGAAAAAACAAGATCACAGAACCAGCGTCAGGAATGGAAAATAAGAAACGTAGACGGGAAAAAAAAGGTAAGGTACGGAGAGAAGCTTAAATTTAGTACCGAGTCTGAACCAGCACAGCCTGGGAAATCGACGCACACTTTAGTCCACGTCGCCTCTCAATTGCGTAGTGAGGTATTGAAGTAACGTGCCTTTACTGGGGTACACTGAAACGTCCTCTATTTCAGGGATAAAGTTCACGCTCACTATCTCCTCGCAGTGGGTGAATAGGAACTCATTTGGGTTCTACGTCACGCCTGCTGCGCCTTAATTTGTAGGTACTTAATCCTGAAAGCTTATTGGGTTATTGATACTGAGATTGCTAGGTTGCTGAGTCTTGGGTTAAGTCTCAGTGTCGAGAATATGGTAACATTTTACTATAACTTTTATTAATCACTTCGCTTCTACTGTCCTCTTCATTATCTCCCTTCAAAAATATTTATAGCGTAATTTTGACACAAATCATTCATTTCCATCGTAATAGAAACATAAATAATACACAATATACATAAAAATACACAATACATAAAACAAGATAATAAAAAGAAATAAGCATAAAGAAGAAGCAAATAATCTTTATATCTTAAATTCTTCAGAAGACTATCAGACCGCTTATGAGGCCGCCCTTCATCTAGATCGTTCATGGAGGAATGAAGGCTGGTGAGGGCGCTCAGTTGGCTATGTATATAAATTGTTTCGTTGGATACACTAAAGTATTGATTTTTTTCTGTTGTTATTGTTTTATCAATTTGCTTATTTATTATTATTATTATTATTATTATTATTATTATTATTATTATTATTATTATTATTATTATTATTATTATTATTATTTGTTATTATTCTTTCTTTCTTTCTTTTTTTTAATGCAGGCGGCCAGGGATGCACTGTTTTCGATGTCGGTTACTGGCGTGTCTGTTTGTCAGAAGGAATTAAGTTATTCTTCGCCAGTGCAAACCCTCTTAGAAAACTGGACTTCTGAAGATAAAAAAAAAAAACTGTTTTCAAGAACTTTGGTATTTTTTTGTATTGGTAAACGGCCTCTTTTTTTCATTCCTGTCTCTCTTTGTCTGAGAAAGTATTTTTTGAGACGCTAACGGAGGTTTGTGTTCTCAGAATGCTTTAAAAAATGAGTTTTTAAAAAAATTATATCCATCTTATCTTTTAGTCTTGAAGATAAGTGATGACACTCTCGACAAATGACAGTGAATCTAGATAACATAAACGCCTTTTATTTAGTGGAGACTTTGAAATATCGACCATGCAAATGCAATAATTAGGACGCCAGTGCTAGCATCTTCCTTAAAGACTAACTAACTAACTTTCCTTTTTAAGCAGTGGAAGCGAGATACTTGAGCATGGCAGCCTCCACCTCCAAGTTACCTGGAGGAGAGTTGTGCAAGTGCAATTTTACGAATCCTTGCATTATATGTTAATAGCCCGGTCACACCTGAGGCATCTTGTATTTTGCGTGGGCGAAATACTGCACAATCTCGGGAGACTGTGTTGGAAGGCCCAAGAGATGATTGGAGACTATATGACTTTACTCAGGGCCCGTTATCTGATAACATATAATAGCATTCATTCCCTCATAGCATGCAATAACGTTCGCTATCTGTTAACGTGGAGTATTGTTACCTGCCGTCGTGATAGGGACAAATGATTCCTAACGGGTTTGTCCATTTCAGGTTAATTTGCAATATGCTTCTTGGGACACAGTTTGGCGACATAGTGAATCTGGCAGAAGTTCAATCCACAGAAGTTGTTGCATGATTCCGTTCGACAGATTTCTTTCATGAGACCATTTGTGATAGAATTATATATCACCTTTCAATTCCTGGGTTTATTCGTTAGATATTATATCATTATATTTGCTAAGTAAGTAAGTAAGTAAGTACAGGCAGAGAAAGAGAGAGAGAGAGAGAGAGAGAGAGAGAGAGAGAGAGAGAGAGAGAGAGAGAGAGAGAGAGAGAGAGAGAGAGAGAGAGAGAGAGAGGGGGGGGGGAAGCACATATCCATATCCACAGTAAAAGTATGTGCGTGTGCGTGTGTGTGTGTGTGTGTGTGTGTGTGAGTGAATGAGTGAGTGAGAGAGAGAGAGAGAGAGAGAGAGAGAGAGAGAGAGAGAGAGAGAGAGAGAGAGAGAGAGAGAGAGAGAGAGAGAGAGAGAGAGAAACATATATTCATATCCATACAGAATGAGAAAGAGAGAAAGAGAGGAAAGAGAGAAGAGAAAGGAGAAGCGAAGGAAAAAGAGAGCAGAACAAAAGGAAGAGAAGAGAAGAGAAGAGAAGAGAAGAGAGGAGTCACGTATCGACCTACCGTCGTTGATCTGCACACATCCCCCTGAGTGGCAACAAGCCTTGGATACAGAACTTACAAACGTTTATCGTTAAACGTTTATAGCCGAACAGTGTAGGACCTTCCTTATATCTTGCTTCCACGTTCCACTGAAATAATATTGCTTGTATCATGATCAAGTAAACGTTTTCCATTTGGGGGATTGCCTCACCTTTCGCAATTCATTCTATTTGATGCGAATGCGTGACCAGAGTACGTTAACTGTTAAACATGTCTTACCGTGTGATAGATGATGAAATTCTCACGTGGCTTTGCTGGATGTTTCACCTTGACTGACTTGATTGATGATGATGCTGGGAATAATATGTAAATGGAGGAGGTATGATAATTGTTTCCTCTTTGCGTTCATGTGGATAAGTCGAATTCTGAATCGTAAATAACTGT
>NC_051398.1:42854251-42856751 GCF_015228065.2 Penaeus monodon
TATATATATATATATAGATATATATATATATATATATATATATATATATATATATATATATGTATATATATATATATATATATATATATATATATATTACGTGTTGTATTTAGATGATTAGATATATATGCGTGTGTGTGTAAGCATCTACCTATCTATTCATCTACATACATACATATACATGTACGTACGTATATACTCTCTTCTTCTTCTTCTTCTTCTTTTTCTTCTCTCTCTCTCTCTCTCTCTCTCTTTCCCTTTCTCTCGCTTCCTAATAAAATTTCTTGCATATATATGTTCCATTTCATAAATAATAATCGCAAAAGATAAATGTCCAAAAATTCTTTTGACTTTTGTGGGATCCAATTATTTTTCAAGTTGTGACATTGCCTCCTGATTATCGTTTATTGCATTTCCTGTAAATAATTTCGAATAGAAACAAATTGTCCAAATGAGTGAAAAGGAGAAATTAAATCCAAGGCCATGCAAAATATTTATATATATATATATTTTTTATTAATCTTAAAATATGGAGCTTGAGATTATAAGTTTTATATATTGGTAAATTTAGTCTGGAGGGAAATTAGATACAATTCTTTTTTAATGATTATAAATTACATTTTGAGTCCAAACCAAGTTCACCTCTCTGTGACTGGGATAATACAAAGAACTTGAAGAAGAACTAAACGAGTGTCCTATTTGCGTTTGAACAGTTGAACAGCAACACACGTTTAACTACTTTGTCGTGACGTTTCCACACCAGGTTCAAAATCTGAAATAAAGAAGTGCTTCTAATGGTGTTTTCCATTCCAGGAAAAATGGTCAGGCAAGAAAACAATAACAAACAAATAAACAAAAAACCTACGCACACACACCTACACATAGAAAGAGAGAGAGAGAGAGATAGAGATAGAGATAGATAGATAGATAGATAAATAGAGAGATAGAGAGAGAGAGAGAGAGAGAGAGAGAGAGAGAGAGAGAGAGAGAGAGAGAGAGAGAGAGAGAGAGAGAGAGAGAGAGAGAGAGAGAGAGATAGACAGACAGACAGATTATCTATCTATCAGACAGATAGATAGATAGATAGACAGACAAACAGACAGACAGAGACAGATACAGATACAGATAGATCCAGAGAAATATAAATACAAAAAATACAGCTAACAGGCAAGCTTTATGTACATGGCAACTTTACCCCCTCACGCTGCGTACCTATCCATCGCTATAACGTATGTACTTCATCTCTGTCACTGGCATCCTATCGTCCCTGGCACACGCGAAAGGAGCTACTTCTTAGATATCACGATTCCCTTTCTGAAATAACACAAGGGAAAGAAATCGCACGGCTGGATCAGTTCAAGCCATTTTTTATAAAGATTTTTTTTCTGTCATGAGTGCGGTAGTTCACCGTAATCTGAATCTTTATGTTGAGTGAATTTTATGTCTATATTAATGTAATTCGTAATATATTTTTTAAATCTTATTTTTATGAAAAAGTTTTGTATTTCATCGTGATTGTCTTTCTTATATCATCATTTGAAGTCTTTATCTTTGCCTCAAAAGTCTTACATCTTACCTAGAAAGTCTTATCGATATTATACTGATAGTTTGTCTTATCTTCACTTGGGAATTCTCTCTTTTTATAACCTTGACAGTAAAACGATTACAAAGGATCGAAACGTAACACTTATATGTGAGTTGATTCATTTTTAACTTACATGTGTTATACATTTTGTTTCACTGACCTCTTTTCAACCTCCACCAAGTTGTATTTGTCTTGTAAAATCCTTTGTGAATTTTATGCTAGTTAATTAGACCGAAACCCCAGGAAAGTTGACCGGACGGTACACGAGGTCAATAATTTGAAAAGTTTCCGATTTTTTCCATTAAGTTTCGGACTTTTCTTTCGTTGTAAATGGTTCCTTGAAATTTTGTGACTTTCTCGTTTTCGAAATAGCGAAAAAGATGAATGGATATGAAAAACACAGCTTATGATTAGCTTTTGCCAGGTACTGTTGTGTAAGAACATTGGCAATGAATCAGATTTAAAGCTTATATCAACGTATAAAGCCAAGTTCTCAGTAATTTTTCGCTAACGTCTTCCAAAACAGACAAACATTCTTAATAATACAAATGATAATAGTAATAATAATAATAATAATAACATATATATATATATATATATATATATATATATATATATATATATATATGTAATATGTTATGTATGTGTGTATGTATGTATGTATGTATGTAAGTATGTATGTATGCATTTATGTATGTATGTATGTATTTATGTATGTATGTATGTATGTATGTATGTATGTATGTATGTATGTATGTATGTATGTATGTATGTATGTATGTATGTATGTATGTATGTATGTATGTATGCATGTATGTTTGCATAATCATACAAATAAAGCATGATTAGATAAACAAGATACACATACTGTAGATTTACTGTAGAACCATAGATATCAATATATATATTAACAGT
>NC_051398.1:42871751-42886751 GCF_015228065.2 Penaeus monodon
CACACACACACACAATGTACACCCGCAAATGCTTGGAAAACGCTGGAAAAAAGTGCTGTGAGCCGGACCTGATAATATGTGCGATCCAAGTAAGTCCTGAATAAAATCCATGCTAATGACGATGTTGTCTGACAATTCAAGCAAATTAAAGAGAAAGAATTAAGGGTTTCGAAATGTAAAACACTTTTCATATTTCGTGTTACCGCCACCAACTTACCAAACACTGACAAGTCTACGTGGTATGGATGCCGCTAAAGCCCCGTTATATAGCGTCTGTCTGCAGAGCGCGATCGCTCTCATACCGTAAATGATTAGGCAAAGAAGATTTGATATGATCTTGGGGGAAGTCTCTGCCCATTCTCAATGGTATTGAGATAAGGCAAGCTGGGTGGGCGAAGGCACAGCTTAATATTGGGGTGTTGCCTACACGACACTCGTGTGGATAGGGTTGTTATCCTGGACCAGTTAAAATGGATCCGAATTGGGGAACACCATGGCCCTCACCGATGTTAGAAACACCCAAATTCAAGATTTCCACGTAGGCAGACCCTGTAAATATATCGGGCTCCGAGATCCACCAGTTTTCGACCCCAGAGATCCCTGACAGTCTGTATGCTGAAGCGTATTGCCAAGTCAAGCCGGATGTTGCCAGCAGAACAAAAGGGGTACGGAAGCCTGCCTGTTCTATGTGCTGGTTACAATCCAGGCTGTCCGAGATGCGAGTTCTGATGACCTTTGTGAACAGTTTGTAAGTAACTGAAAGGAGGATTATGGGTGGTAGTTTTTTAGATCCTTTCTATCTTCTTTTTTATGTATCAAACAATTGTTGCATTTTCCCAGGCTTTCCGCTGAGGAAGCATTTGTTAAAAAATTGGGTAGTTTCGCTGTTGCAGTTTCTCTTGCATCTATTATAAGGTCTATACTAATTCCACCTGGCGTTTTCCCTCTTGAAGCTCTCTTTTTATTACTTATTGTGATGTTAGGTACGTCTCTAGTTACTACGTTCGCTTCTACCCGTGGCTGTTCATTTGAGGTCTATAGATCCCTGTAAAGTCTTCCACTACTCTTATGATTGCATTCTTATTATATGTCACTTCTCTGTCTGCTATCATTATTGCATACATTAGATTTCTCCCTATTCTGAGTCTCCTTTTACCTGAGATCATTGTTTCATTTATTATTTGAGTATTGAATTTCCGTACATCTTCTATCTTATTTTTATTTATAGTCTTTGTTAGTTCAGCTAATTCTATTTTGTCCCTGTTTAACAATAGCTTTATGGCCCTACGTTTTTTTGCAGAAGCTGTTTAGTTTCTGTCGCGAGCTTGCTGGAGCTTTGCTTGACGTTCTTACCGCCTACTTCAAGTGCAGCTTCCCTTATTTTGTCATTGAACTGTTTGTTGATTCGGTCAGTGTTGAGATCTTCGTCGCTAAGAACTGAATATCTGTTTTGGATGTTAATGCTAAATTATGTCGCTCTAGTCTTCAAGTTCGCTAAATTTAGCTGCGGTTTGTCCCCTTTCCCTCTGAGGTGTAATTTAATTTGGCCTCTGACCAGTCTATGGTCGCTGCCAACATTTACTTTATAAATAATTCCTACGTTTTTTGCTGTATCGCGTCTGTTTGAAATTATGTAGTAAATTTCGATTTTGATGTCCGATGGCGACTTCCAAGTCCACTTTCGCTAGTCTTTTTCGAAGAATGTATTCATGATATTGAGTGTTCGATACTCCGCAAAATCGTCTAGCATTTGTCCCCTATCATTCCTTGTGCTGTCTTTTTACCTATTTTGTCATTAAAATCTATAATTATTGTAATATGGGTTTTTGCGCTCTCGCTGGCTAAATTAACATCTTAATAGATTTCTTTTTCTTCCACACTGTGGCTGCAGGTTGGAGCATAGACTTGAATAATCATGAAGTTGTACCTATTGTTTAGTTTTCTTGTTATTGAAGCCACTCTTTCGTTTATGCTCTGGAATTCCACGATATTCTTTTCTAAACGTTTGTGAACTAAGAAACCTGCCGCTAATTCCTTCTTGCTACCCTGGTGTTTAAATGGAATGTTGTAGGACTCTGCGAAGTTAAATGACTAGGCGAAAAACGATGTCCATCATTCAGTTCTAATAGTCCTTATATTGTATGTGCAAACCGGAGATTTTTAGCACCCACTGCTCCGGAGCGATCCTGATCGCCACCGTAACCAGGGGTTCCTTCGCCTCCAAGGGAATGGGCGCCGTTGCTCTGTTTGTACAGTCATGGTTTTTGATTGAGAGGTAAACAACCGAGTTACCCATCAACTACTGGCTTAGGTATATCTTAGGTGGGAGGGGGAGTAATTTAGCCGGGCTGTCATTGATAAGCCCCTCCAGTAGGGTTGGCCCTGTCTTATGAGCAGCAACGCACGAGCCTGCTCACTACACCAGGGTATACTCCCGTGAGTATGGGCTTGAGATGTGTGATTGTATTTTATACACTGATTTCACTTATACATATGTACACCTTGTGCAGACATAGTTCTTCACCTGCAAATGCCCTAAGTATATGTTCATTTTCGTATACATAAATATGCAACCATATACCTTTACATATGCTCCTGTGCATATGATATGCATACATACTCCTACATTATAGACAACTATACACATGCACATTCGTACATATATATAGGCATGCGCACATCATATGCGCATACATATGTGTATACGCACCCACATATAGGCGAACACACACATGCGTACTTATCTTGTACACGTCCTTATGACTGTACATACATACACACGTGTATGCGCACATACGTTTATAAGTATATATGCACACACACACACACACACACACACACAAACACACACACACACACACACACACACACACACACACACACACACACACACACACACAAAACACTCACACACGCACACACACACACCACACAACCACACCACACACACACACACACACACACACACACACACACACACACACACACATATGTTTACATATGTATATGTATGTATATCTCTATGTCTCTCTATATATACATAAATTCATACATACATACATACATACATACATACATACATACATATATATATATATATATATATATATATATATATATATATATATATATATATATTATATGCGTGTGCGTGCGTACGTCAATTTTGCCAGCTATATTCTATTTCAGGGTGTAGAAAGCATGCATAAAATCATGTCATGATCATATTCAGACCAACAAAAGTGCACCAGAGTTAAATTTCCGTGGCAAAATCAACTTAATTCAATTGCACAACCTGAATACATATTTCGAAAGTAAATGGCCCTGAAAGAAAATGTGCATTGCAAAAATGCCACAGATTCATAAAACATTATTACAACTAATTCATGAAATATTGAGCCAGCATGGTTAATGCACGTTGATATAGACTTCTTAAGAGATATAACGTGTTGCACGTTAATATTAATATTTCTAAAAAAAAAAAAAAAAACCCTGAAACCTGGCAAATTCATTAGTGTTACATTACGCCCAAAATCGTCATTATGCCAACACCAAAATATATATATATATTTTTCAACTTCCATTAATATCCTTTCAGTTAAATATAAACATAATTTTAAAGAGGATATTCACTAATGGCAATAAATTATAATATGTTTGACGACGTTACCTTTATCTATGTATACATCGTTTGTGGATAATGCTCATCGAAATGATTATGTACATAAAAATAAAAACAAAATACTAAAATCTCCAATATATCATCCATTCTGCTTAAGTCATTCACCAACCTTACAAAGCTCTTAGCCTCCTCCCACTGTAGATTAGGGTTAAATGGATTATGGAATTATATCTTTCCATATATATATATATATATAATATATATATATATATATATATATATATATATATATATATATATATATATATATATATATATATATATATATATATATATATATATATATATATCTATATATATATACATATATAAACTTTGATACATGTTTGCCCTTTACGCGCACATTATTGGAACCTGTTAAGACATCGTTTGGTATAACTTTGTATGTCTCTATTTTGATACAATGTGATATACTTCAGCCTGCCAATCAGAACACGATACTCCTTCACATATTACGGCTGGCAGTCAGAGCACGATACTCCTTGACATATTACACGTAAGCCTCATATAGGGATTTGTATTTGCATTAATTACGAATCGCACCGGATGTTGCTTGATATATAAAGGTGCATAAAATGTTTCTGCATTTTTTTATTCATTCTATATGGGTAAATTAGAAATGAATCATGACGGTTGCTGAAACGACATGGTAAGAATGTACAAAGTAGCTGTACCTCTATGATCATCTATAATATAACCTTACAGGCTCAAAAATATCAAAGAGAAGGCTGAGCAACTTGATTTGTTGTTATATTTCAGGCATTAAGACACGTAAACGCCCGTGACCATTGGAATTATCCAGTTGTTTGAGATTCGTCATGCAGCTTCCATTTTTCATATGAAGAACAATGTATGTAATAAGAAAAAATGTTTTGAAAAAAACATTTAATAAAATGTTTGTTTCAAGTTTCAACAGCCTTGCGTACAGAATAGCCGTATGTATAAAGAATAAACTGTACAGAGTAATTAAGTACTTTTTCCGTCTTATTTGGAGCTTTCATAATGTTTTGCTTGTAATAAAAAACATACCAACATATGAAGTAGTTTGATAGTTTTCTGTTTACTTTTAATGTGAAATTAAGAAATATAACTACTCTTTTTATTCAAAAGTTTTTATGTTAGTACAAACTTCGATTGTGTTTTGTAGTAACCACGAGACAACTTCAAACAGTATATAAAAGTGTTAGGAGATTCGGGATATTATAAAAAGGTCCTTGAATATATATATATATATATATATATATATATATATATATATATATATATATATATATATATATATTTATATTATATATATATATTATATATATATATATATTTATTATATCTATAAATTTATATATATCATATATATATATATATATATATATATATATATATATATATATATATATATATATATATATATATATTGTGTGTGTGTGTGTGTGTGTGTGTGTGTTGTGGGGTGTATGTATGTATATGCAATCCATTGCAGAATCTAGGCCTCTCTCACTTCACTATTGAGAGGTTATTTGGTTATTTGTACACACACACACACACACACACACACACACACACACACACACACACACACACACACACACACACACACACACACACACACACACACACACACACACATACACACATATGTGTGTGTTTTTATATACATGAGTCTGTATGAACGCGCTGAGTAAAACTACCCCCTTGTGTATGCATAAATGTAAGGGACTTTTCGCATGTGTGTATTATACTTCTGTACGTTTGGTGACGTGGCGATGTGCGTGTGTCTATGCATTTCATTTGCAAACATGAATAGCTGCGTGCTTGTGTTTCACTCTCTGTATATAATCTGCATTTTAAAAGGTATTTTGTAACCACGCTATTGTTAGTAAAGGAAGGGTGCACATCTCTGTATATGAGCTTGAACTCGGGGTGTGAGCTGCAGCCGGAAGTTTAGAAGCTCATGTGGCTGTGCATATGAGCTTGAATTTCTTACTATGTAGTCTCCCCTCCTTATTGTTATTGTTGTTGTTATTATTATTATTGTTATTGTGTTTTCTATTGGCGTTGTTGTGTTGTCATTATTAATATTATTATTATTGTATAGTGTTATTGCATTTATTATTATTATCATTACTGTTAGAATATTTATCATTATTTTTAGTACCGTGATCATCATCATCATCACCAACATCAACATCAACATCAACATCAACATCAACATCAACATCAACATTAACATTAACATTAACATTAACATTAACATTAACATTAACATTAACATTAACATTAACATTAACATTAACATTAACATTAACATTAACATTAACATCAACATCAACATCCTCCTCCTCCTCCTCCATCATCATCATCATCAACGTCATCATCAAAATCGACATCAACATCATCATCACCAACATCAGCATCAACACAACATCGACCTCCTGCTCCTCCATGTAAACATCAACATCAACATCAACATCAACATCAACATCAACATTAACATTAACATAAACATCAACATGAAAAGTAACATTAACCTTCATCATTATCCTTTTCTTTTCATTTTAATCTGTATCACTCTTTTCTTTTCAACTCACAGTGTCTGTCTTTTTATTCGTTTTCTTCTCCCCCCACCCTCCCTCCCTTTCTCCTTTCTTCCTTCTCTCTCTCTCTCTCTCTCTCTCTCTCTCTCTCTCTCTCTCTCTCTCTCTCTCTCTCTCTCTCTCTCTCTCTCTCTCTCTCTCTCTCTCTCTCTCTCCTCCTCCCTCCATCCTCCCTCCCTCTATCTCTTTTCCACTCTCCTCCTTTCCTCCCCTTCTCTCTCCCCTCTCTCTCTCTCTCTCTTCCCCTTCTCATCCTTCTCTTTAAGAAAAACATTCCACGCGTGTCTGCTCCCCTTTCCCGTAATGACCACTGACGTTAATTCAGTCGCATGCATTGCCTCGTCTGTTGTCTTCATATCGGTATCGTTATGTCTCCTGCTTCGGATGCTTGTTGTTTATTAGTTCATTATCTGTTGATTTATTCATTTATTTATCTGGTTTATTCAATTATTTATCTTTTGATTTATTCACGTATTTGTCTTTTGATTTATTCAATTATTTATTATTTTATTTTTTTAATTTTCTTTTTTCTTGTTTTTGTATTTCTTTTTTTCACTAATTTTTATGCTGATTTATTGACTTATTTTTTATTGATATTTTTACTTATTTTTTATTGACTTTTTCATTTTTTTATTGATTTATTAACTTTTTTTTTTTTTTTTTTTTACATTATCTTGTTCTTTAATTTATTCATTTATATATATCTATATTTATCTATTTACGTATTCATCTATTTATCTATTTATTTGTTTACCTAATTCCTTGTTTCATTTATCTATTTTTGCGGATCATTTGTTACAACAAAACATGATACATCAACTTCGCATTTTAAACTTCTATGCCTGCTGTTTATCAATTTATTTAGTTGCTTCGTTATACACATCAGTACACATATTTTTGCCATTTTCAATTTCATTCAACTCATTCATATTTTGTATCAACAACTGCATGTCCATTACTACGCGTCCACATTTTTATTTTTAATCCTTATTTCCACCACAAAAAAGGAAGAGTAAGCCAGAATACATAAATCTACCCCCTTTACTTTTTCTCTTTCCGATCCCCCATTATATATTACAGTACAAAAGCCCAATAAATCTACATCATGAATCACCCTTCCATCTATCACTGCACTAGCCCGAAAGTGTACAAACAACACCGTTAATTTCTTTCGCCCCGGCTTCGACACGAGGATTAGCATTAT
Source organism: Penaeus monodon (assembly GCF_015228065.2). NCBI lineage: Eukaryota > Metazoa > Arthropoda > Malacostraca > Decapoda > Penaeidae > Penaeus > Penaeus monodon. The sequence continues at coordinate 42,879,229 of NC_051398.1, forward strand.
TATGTCGCAAATTTACCTGGAACGGACCATTACCCGCGAGAAAAGAGAGAGCAATATCTTAAAGGCTACTCTAATGGGACTCTTCTATAGCTACGTTGCTTCGAAATAAAGAAGGGAATGGGTGAGCTAATGGGGTATTAACAACACGTTTGGAGAGAGAGGTCACTTCGCCGCGGAATAAACAATGTCAGTGGCCTAAGTTGTTTCTTAAGTCAGGCTTTGCACTGACTCGAACTTGAGGTCGAAATATGTGTATAGCTAAGTTATGTAGAGCTAAGTTACTCAATTCTTCAGTTTCTAAGTTTTTATAGTTATTAAGTTACTCGGTTACTCAATTTTCACGTTTGTATTTATCCCTTTATTCAGTTATTTTAGTTTTCAGATATTCAATTATTCAATTACTCAGGCGTTTAGCTTATCAGTGATTAATTTATTCAGTTACTCAGGTATCTCAGTTCTCATTTAATTAGTTAATCGGGTTTTCATTTTTCAATGTTTTCAGTTATTCAGTTAGTCAGTTACTCAGGTTTTTAAGTATTCAGTTATTCTTAAGATGTGAGAAAAAGAGTAAATACGAGATAGATTGATAGACATACAGATGTAGGTATAGATATACTGTATATGTATGTATGTATATATATATATATGTATATATATATATATATATATATATATATATATATATGTGTGTGTGTGTGTGTGTGTGTGTGTGTGTGTGTGTGTGTGTGTGTGTGTGTGTGTGTGTGTGTGTGTGTGTGTGTGTGTGTGTGTGTGTGTTGTGTGTGTGTGTGTGTGTGTGTGTGTACATATACAGTATTATTATATACTTATATATGAATATGAATACACGCAAACACACACACACACACACACACACACACACGTGATACATATATCTATATATCTATCTTTATCATTGGTACTATTATTACAATTACTATTTTTATCATTTTTATTATTACCCATACTATCATTATAGTTATTTCCATTATAATTACCATTATTGTTATCATTATTATTATTATTATTATTATTATTATTATTAATATTATTATTATCATTATTATTATTATTATCATTATTATTATCGTAATTTCTTTAGATCTGCTAATTAAAATCAAACACCGAGTCAAGTCAAGTTTGAGGTAATGGAACATCAACAAAAATATGCAGAACAATTACAAATTAAAACATCCAGTCAAGTCAATTCACAAATACAAAAATACTTCAGATCGATAAGGCTCTTCTGAGAACATGCGCTGTGCTGTTTAAAACTTTTATTTGGACTTCTAATTTTGGATTTCCGGTATTCGTTCAAGAAACTTATCAGTACCTTTCTATATAAGGCCAAATGCTCCAATAACAACAGGCAAAGTTTTGGTTTTTAAAAGCCCCGTCTTTGCCACTTCTATTTCCAGGTCTTTATACTTTGATATCTTCTCGAACACTTTCGTTGAGACGTTTCTGTCTGAAGGGATGCTCATATCTATAAACAGGCGGTGTTGTTTATTTTGTCCTTGATGACGATATCTGGACGATTCGCTTGTATAGTACGATCTGTGTGAATTGGAAAGTCCCACAAGATTGTAGCATCTTTACCTTCAGTAACTGGCTCTGGATGGTGTTCGTACCATTTATCTTGTGTTCCGATAAAAAAGTGCTTGCAGATCTTCCAATACAGGTACTTGCCCACTCTGTCGTGGCGATTTTTGTGCTCATTCGGTGTTAATATTGACCAACCAGACACAAGGTGATCAATCGTCTCAACCTTGTCTTCACAAAACCTACACTTTGGGTTAGTGCCATTGTGCAAGATGTTATCTTGATAGTTTCTGGTAAGCAAACTTTGATCTTGAGCTACAAGAATAAAACCCTCTGTTTCCCCTTTAAGTCCAGAGCTTCTAAGCCACTGATGGGTCGCAGTTTCATCTACAACAGTGTGTTTGCTTCGAGCTGCAAACTGTCCGTGGAGAGGCTTTTCATGCCACCTAGATTCAAGTTTTTCTTGTCCAACCTTCTTCGCTTTTTGTTTTCTGTTTAGCAGCTAATGTTGGCGACATATGTTCAATGTTTTCGCTCTCAATACCCAGTTCCTGAGAAAACTCATCTGATTCCTTTACTACCGAGTGTGACCTTTTGGAGTTTTCATGTACTCTAACTAATTGAAGCATCCAATCCTTTGTTAGATCTAAGTATTGCAAGAGACCATTATTATTATTGTTATTATTATTCATTATCATTATCATTATCATTATCATTATCATTATCATTATCATTATCATTATCATTATCATTAATTATTATTATTATTATTATTACTACTACTGTTACTACTATTATTGTTATTATTATTATTACCACTATCTTTATTATTATTATTATCATTATCATTAATATTATCATCATTATCATCATCATTATTATCATTAGCAATATTACTATAATTTTCGGTCATATAATAATCTTTGCTGTTGGTGGTCTCTTTATTATCAACATCCTTATCATCATTATAATCATAATTATTACCAAAAAGGTTTTTCATCATCAATATTTTCCTGCCCATCTTCCTCCTCCTCATTACCATGATCACAAATCTCATACCATTATTCCTTCCATCTCAAATAGCTAAAATTATAAACAAAATCGTAAGGCCATGTTAATGATAAAAAAACAAATGAATAAAACTAATAAATGATTGAATGAAGATGCCATGATTCATCAGCGAGGGAGGAAGGGGTTACTACTCCCCCCCCCCCCGCGTTTATATTGTTGCTATTATTAAACTTGCAACAATATGTCAGGGCAATAAGGGAAGACTGTCGTAAAGAGATATCTTTAGCTGTCAGGAACACAGATACAGACGGAGCATACATGCGTTTTTTTCCTTTGGTTTGTTTTATTCCGTTTAATATTATCCTTATTGTTATTGTTTTAATTCTTATCATTATTATTTTCATTATTTTCGTTATTATTGTTATTATTATCACTATTGTTATTACTACTACTACTACTACTACTATTATTATTATTACTATTATTGTTACTATCATTATTATCATCAATATTGGTTTCTTATTACAATTATTATTATCATAATAATCTTCTGTATGATAGGGAAATTCACTCGCTTTTTCAGTCATTCTGTACGTTTTTGTCTGTCTGTCACTCTCTCTCTCTCTCTCTACTTGGTTTCTCTTTTTCTGTCTTTCTTTTTTTCCTTCTTCCTCTCCCTCCACTTCTCTATGAACATGTGTCTTTCTCTGCCTTTCTCTTTCCTTCCCTCCTTCCCTTCTAGTATGCCTTTCCTCTTCTCCCTCCTTCATTCCCTCCCCCTCCTTCTCCTCTCCTTCTTTTCCTTCCCTCCCTCCTTCTCACCCTCCCTCATTCCCTTCCCATAATTCTCTCTCTCCTTCTTTCCCTCCCCTCCCTCCTTCTCTCCCCTTCCTCCTCTCACTCTGTTCACTTCATCCCAAACATTATTTCAAAAAAGCCTCGTAACGTCGACCCCAGAGACAACCTGTCTATCGATCATCAGAAACCTTGTAAGTTTTGGGATTTCAGAAGATGTCCGAAAGCCAGTAAGTTATTGGTATTTCCTTAAACGAATATTCATGGAAACTGATCCTTTTTCAGAAATATTTATGTCTAGTCATCATTTTTCTCTCTCCCCATGGGTAACGGTTTTGTGTGTTATGGATATATATATATATATATATATATATATATATATATATATATATATATATATATATATATATATATATATATATATATATTATATATATATATATATATGTATATATATATATATATATATATATTATATATATATTATATATATATTATATATATATATATATATATATATATTCTGTCTGCCTCTGTGTCCAGCTCCTACTTCCTTTTTCTACTTTCCCCACTATCTCTTTTCCCCCGCCCGCTCTCTGTTTCTTTGTCTCTGTCTGTCTGTCTGTCTGTCTGTTTGTCTGTCTCCTTCCAGCCTGTCTGCCTCTCTCTCTCTCTCTCTCTCTCTCTCTCTCTCTCTCTCTCTCTCTCTCTCTCTCTCTCTCTCTCTCTCACTCTCCTCACTCACTCACTCACTCACTCACTCCCTCTCTCTCTTTCTCTCTCCCTCTCCCCCTCATTCTCTCTTTCTCTCCTTCCTCCCACCTCCCTCTCGCTTCCTCTCCACTCTGTCTCCCTCTGCCTCTCTTTTCGGAGTGCTGTCATTATCATTCCCATTTTCTCCTCCTGTCTACGTACTTACATTACTAATTCTTTGGAGGGATAGAGGAAGGATATATATTTTCGTAGAATAAGAAGAATAATTATGACCAGTCTACAGATTGTGTAGATACGGTTTCGCTAGAAATGTGTTATTGCCTTATCCACTGAAAGGTGAATTAACGAGATAGCTGACGTAATTAAGGATTTAATGACCTGAAACATTCAAGACCAATTAGATCGCCTATTTCTAGAGAAAGTCAACCTATCAAAAATATATCGATGAAGACTTGAAGCTCACGTAATAGAGTATACATTATAATACTAAATTGAGACCAAAAACAAGAAAATAATTGAGATATGGTAGCAATAAACCAATAAAATTCATCACCTAAGGTGCACATTACCACAGAAACGAAAGAGAGAGAGAGAGAGAGAGAGAGAGAGAGAGAGAGAGAGAGAGAGAGAGAGAGAGAGAGAGAGAGAGAGAGCGAGAGAGAGAGAGAGAGAATGCTAAAATTCTTGGACAAAGTTGACGTAAATGAGATAAGAGACGTCACCCAGTATCTATCATATAGGCAACCTCCAAAATAATATCAGAAAAGTAAAATTTCCTGTGTACACCCAACACTAGGAGAGTGACGGTATCTCGCAGTGCTCATTTTAAACGGAATTCTGAAATCGATGACTTGGTCCATGAAATCGGGAATAAACAAATAAATAATCGAGTCAATAAATATATAAATAAGCAAGCACGAACAAAGAGTCACGCATGAAGATAATTCAACTTCACTAATTAGGGCACCACGACCGTTGATCAAACAAATCATTATTTTATGCCCGCGGAAAGGGACGAAAAAAAAAACGAAAAAATCACTGTCGGCCATTAATCGAAGACGAATGTACCCCGAATATATATATATATATATATATATATATATATATATATATATATATATATATATATATATATATATACATATATATATATATATATATATATATATATATATATATATATATATGTAATATTTCATATGATTTTCTTATTACTACGCTTTGAATAGATCCTATTTTCAAGATACGACTTTTTTCATACGTTTTGAACAGAAACGATTTTCTTATCCCTTTGTTTCATCTCTTTTCAACAGACATGATTTTCTTTTCTCTTTTTCCCGTCATGAACAGATAGTATTTCCTTTCCTTTTTTGCCCTTGTGAACAGACACTATTTTCTTTTCTTTTTGTCCCTTTTTGAACAGACACATTTTTTAAATTATCAGTTTTGAACAAACGCTATTCCTTTTCTTATTATCTCCTTTTTGAACATACACGAATTTCTTCTTATTTCATCCGCCATGAACATATATTTTTTGTCTTTTATCCCGTTTTGAACAAATACGATTTTCCTTTTACCCGTTTTGAACAGACACACTTTTCCTTTTCCCCGTTTTGAACAGACGCGATTTTCTTTTTTTTCCCCAGATTTGAACAGGCACACGTTTCCTTTTCCCCGTTTTGAACAGACACGATTTTCTTTTTTTTCCCCTGATTTGACCAGACACGAGTTCCTCCTGTTGTGTCACGGGCCTCGCTAATCGCCTCGAGTACAGGGGAACCTCGAGGGAGACGGAGAGAAGACCTTTTAAATCTCTCGGGACTTTTTCTTCGAATTTCCAAAAGGAGGATGTAGAGATAATTGAAGGCAAGAGGTTGGACCCAGACGTTAATAGGACACGGGAGGAAGATTCACCAGCTGACCCATACTTTTCTTGTAGTCAGAGCGATTTTTGTTGTTGTTCTTCTTCTTGTTCCTGTTCTTGTTCGTCATCATCATCTTATTCGTCTTCCTCTCTTTTCTTCGCTTCGTCTTCTACTTTTTCCCCCTTTCTTTTTCCTCTTCTTCTTCTTTTTTTGGTTCCTTCCTTTCCTTTTCCCTCTTTTATTTTTTCTTGTGCTCCTTGTCAATCCCCTTTCCCTTCTCCTCGTTCTTCTCTTCTCCTCGTTCTTATTCGTCTTCTCCTTCTCCTCCTCCTCCTTCTTCTTCTTCTCCTTCTCCTCATTCTTATTCTCCTTCTCCTTCTTCTTCTTCTTCTTCTTCTTCTTCTTCTTCTTCTTCTCTTTCTCCTTCTCCGTCTCCTTCTTTGTAATCCTTTTTAGCCCAGTTAGTCACTCGCCCTTTCAGAACGAATCAAGAGAGTGTGAGACAGGGTTCGATTTTTAGAACATTCCCGATTCAGTTCTTTCGCTGTTTGTAATAAAAAGGCAGTTGTTGGACAGCGGCATTTCGGCAACCTTCCCCTGATTATTGTTGATTAATTAATGTTTTGATTAACGGCACTGGAAAGTCTGCACTAGATTTTGACATTAATTCCAGTACCTTTCTCCAATCTGACGCTAATAATATCCAACTTCTTCATCTGTCAGTTACAACTATGCAGCAAGTCCTGTAAAAGCAATTAAGAACTTCTGCAATACCTTTTACTTGTCGTATAGCAACTTGCAACTTTGCGAGTGTTTCAGCATCAAGAGACGAGATGAAATACTGGGTTTCTCATGTAGTGTTTGTGAGTCAGGCGTCAATTTACCTTTTTTATGCATTTGCCATTTTTCTCTTGTTCTGTTACCTTTATGGTTTTCTTTTATTGTGTTTTTGTTATTTTCTGGGCAAATCTTCTTTGCCTATAGACGTGCATATTTAATAAGTGTTGAGAGAGAGAGAGAGAGAGAGAGAGAGAGAGAGAGAGAGAGAGAGAGAGAGAGAGAGAGAGAGAGAGAGAGAGGAGAGAGAGAGAGAGAGAGAGAGAGAGAGAGAGAGAGAGAGAGAGAGAGAGAGAGAGACATTGTCACATTATAAATATTGGTTTCCTCTCCCTTATTTTCCCTTTACACTAGTCTGCCTGGCACAATTTAGGATTCCGCAAACCTATATTTTGTCTTTCCTTGCCTTCATGTTTCTCCATTTCCCTCGAATCCTACGTTAATCTTCGTGATACTAAGGGATGTATGGCGGTTGTAAGTTTTAAAGCCGTGGGCGATTGGTCGAAACACACTGTTATTTCTGTACTGTTGTAAAAGGGTGTACTTGGGTTGACCTTAATCTCTCTACTATGCCTTTCGTATTATAGGTGGTCTGACGTTAATGAAATATATGCTTGTTGTTGTGAAAAATGTGGGAATTTTGATAGCATACTCATATGAAAGTAAAGAATATCTTTATTCCTTTCCTTTACTAAATATTGTGTATTTTTTTTAAGGCTAGGATTCAAGATAATCTATTTACAAGAATGGACATTAAAA
>NC_051398.1:42891751-42894251 GCF_015228065.2 Penaeus monodon
CTTTTTTTTCTTGTCTACTTAAGTAATGACTACAGGCAAAGGTTATATGTATACACATTTTTTCCTCCATAAACTCTTTGTCAAATCTCTCCCCTACTCGGTATCTTTCGTCTTTCATGTAATTACAGACAACGCCATGCATGTAGAACACGAAAAATAGGTAATGTAGCAGAATACCATGTATAATACTCTATCCTTCACAAATACCTAAATAACTACCCCCACAAAAAAAAAAAAAATCCCAAGAGGTACAGGAAATATACCAAGAAGAGAGTCATTGATATCAGAACGATGTATTGTTCATAACAATACGGTGACAGATATACTGACATTGATTGATTAACCTTCCTTTCTTTGAGTATACTTGCATGGTTCTGTTTGGGTCAATTTAGCTTGTGCTTTCGTGGTGAGGGGGAGAAGGGGGAAGAGGCATGTCTTGAATAGAATTTGCAGAGGCGTGAGAACATAGTCAAAGGGTTAATGTATTGGGAGAGGGTAGGCGTTCTTGCAAAGTTGTGAATTGCTATTATTAAAAAAAAAAAAAAAAATGGTGTGTGAATGGGTCGGAATAATATTGCGAGCCATTCGTTTTCTGTGACATTGGTATCCCATGCTGTGCCTTGTAGAATTGAATAGGGTGTTGCCAAAGCTGTCGTGTTTATTTGTGTCATTTGGTAAATGATACGAGCTCAAGGTAACTCGAAAAGAAATGAGCAGAGTAAGGTAAATAAATTAATATTAATGGAAAATTATGCGATTTAAATGATTTTACAAAATATTTGCTCTGTAGAAGTAGTAGTGATATTATAGTGAATTGAACAATCTAAATATTTTTGGCTTTATAATGCTATAAACGTTGCAACTTGCCTCTGATTTTAAATGGTACATATGATACATTGTTCAGCCACAGAGACTGCACAAGGGGTCGAACTATGTATATACGTATTTCAAATGGGCACATAACCGAAAGTCAGAGTACCGGAAATAATAGTGTGTGGTTCCACTTACATTGTTAAGTAATGTATGTGCATTCCGGAATCCACACTATACTGTTGATGATGATGAGCACATCTGTTTTGCCTGTATCATGTTGAACCAGGTTATTTTTGTACGAACGAGTTTGTTTTAATTACCTTGAGTTTGGGTTCAAATAGTGACAGTAATTTGAGATAGAGATATATTGGTAATAAGTACTATATTTTAGAATATTTTGCATACTGGACTTTAGAATAATTAATGATGAAGAGTTGAAAGTCCAACGAGGTTACGGATAGTACTGGAAAGGATTTAGATACTAAGAGAGCCTGAGTGGAAACAATACTCTCTAAAACTGAAATTCCCTTCAAGAAGTCATTGCAAAAGTGCGTATCACTATTACAAACAATGCTATGTTATCTTCTGGAAACTATATACAATATATTCCTTAAATGGTTTCTTGGAAAAATCCAATTCCAAGTTTGTTTTTTTTATCCAGTATGGCAAGCGAGTCGATAAGAAGACTTGATGGGATGGAAAGATAAGTTCAGAGATATGTAGGCAGTGTTTGAGTGGATGAATAGGTACATAAAAATATACAGTATGAACAGGGATTTGTTATGTATATCTATGAGTAAGTGTCTGTTTTTATAAATGTATATACATATACGCGCATGTATATGTGTGTATATATGTGAGTGTGTGTGTGTGTGTGTGTGTGTGTGTGTGTGTGTGTGTGTGTGTGTGTGTGTGTGTGTGTGTGTGTGTGTGTGTGTGTGTGTGTGTGTGTGTGTGTGTGTGTGTTGTGTGTGTGTGTGTGTGTGTTTGTGTGTGTTTGAGTGTGTATACATGTATGTAAGTATATATATATTTATATATATATATATATACATACACACACACACATACACACACACACACACACACACACACGCGCGCGCGCGCGCAAACACAAGCATATATATATATACATACACACACACACACACACACACACACACACACACACACACACACACACACACACACACACACACACACATATATATATATATATATATATATATATATATATATATATATATATATATATATATATATATATGAGTACATGCAAATTTGCCTATACATATACAGAATTATTTACATATACACACATACACTCATGCATGCAGATACGCAGTTCTTCGCAATCCCCGGAGAAACCTTTTCGGGATCCAGAGCCAGAGCCTGACTTCAGCGCCTGCTCGAGCACTAAGTATCACTCGTTTCATATTTCTGCAACATTTACCGTCCTGCGTCCTCGTTTAGCGGCCTCTGATGCTCGATGGAACGAGAATGAAGCTTCCGCTGAACGAAGCTCAAATTGAAGTTTATGAGAACCTTAGACTGTTCCAAATGCGAGCTGCTGTATGTAAATAGTTTGCGAATGTTTATAACGTAGGGCTCAAGTTTGTTTTGGGAGTGCGTGCAACTCTGTTCTAGATTGCGTGTGAAATAAGTGCAGTTGCGAGGAAATTTACTG
>NC_051398.1:42931751-42934251 GCF_015228065.2 Penaeus monodon
GTACGTATCTACTTATATTTATCTATCACATCTATGTCTATTGATCAACCTCTCTCTCTCTCTCTCCTCTCTCTCTATCTATCTTTTCATCTATTTATCTATCTATCCATCCATTTGATATATGCAAATCATCCTTCTTTTCGGAGAATTGGCAAGGGAGTAAAAGCATTTGCTTACACGAAGCCTCGAAACCTGTTCTCGTATCTGCTTTGGATTCGCCGCCGTTCCTCCGCCACCGCCACCACACACGAAATAGAATCGACTTCTCACTTCCCCTTTAGCTGTCACGTGTCCTTTTTGTTTCAAAGATTATAACAGTGATACCATTGCTTTTCTTTTGACGCCTCGGTTAACAAAAAAAAAAAAAAAAAAAATCATTGATTCCCGTTTTATTAAAAGAAATGAAACCTTTGCCATGCAGTGGTTTGGCCAAATAATTGGAATGTCGAAATAACACGTGCATCTCCGGGTAAAGGGAATTTGATATGAGTTTTGGTTTCTGGGAAAATCATCATGTTGGATATTACAGTGTCTGAGTCTTTAATCCTCTAATGTACCCATGGATTGATTACCCATGGTCCCCTCTCGCTCTCGATGTCTCTCTCTCATTCGTGCCCCTCTCTCTCTCTCTCTCTCTCTCTCTCTCTCTCTCTCTCTCTCTCTCTCTCTCTCTCTCTCTCTCTCTCTCTCTCTCTCTCTCTCTCTCTCTCTCTCTCTCTCTCTCTCTCTCCTCTCCTCCTTCTCCCTCTCTCTCTCCCACTCTTTCTCCCTCACCTTTTCCTTCTCCCTCTTCTCTTCGTTCTCTCCCTCTCACCCTCTCTCCCTCTCCATCTCTCTCTATATGTATTTCTGACATTTGCTTGTTTTTCTCTGAAGCTGCTTTGCATTTGTTATTTATAAGCAAGACGTTTTGGCCAGTACGATGACGTCTCTCCCCCCCCCCCCTCTCTCTCTCTCTCTCTCTCTCTCTCTCTCTCTCTCTCTCTCTCTCTCTCTCTCTCTCTCTCTCTCTCTCTCTCCCTCCCTTTTCCCCTTCCCCTCTCTCTCTTCCTCTCCCCCCCTCTCTCTCCCTCTTCCTCTTCCCCCTCTCTCCTTCTTCCTCTCTCTCCCTCTCCCTCTCTCTCTCTATATATGTGTATTTCTGACATTTGCTTGTTTTTCTCTGAAGCTGCTTTGCATTTGTTATTTATAAGCAAGACGTTTTGGCCAGTACGATGACTTGTGCATCGTGTTTACTTACACCAATACCCAACCGTCATTAATTCTAATTTTCTACGCCCTACCAAACAACTATCATAATATTTGCCTGCACACAGTTTATACCTCGACCATGATATCAGTGTGTGGTTCGAATTTTAATAGGTATCTTGTTTGTGGTTTGTTTGTCTGCTCCTACTTGAGAATCATCGTCTGCAACTTGGGTGTTGATCTGCTTTCTGTGGCCATTGAGGGAGCTTCATCTGCATCTTTTGGTGCCTGTTGAAAATGTGTAAAGTATATACTGTGGATGATAAGCCTTACTTAAGTATGTGTAAAACGATTTTTAAGCTGAAGAAAAGGGGTGTCATATTTTCATAAAAATAAAACAATCGATATAATAGCACAGAAAAAAATGCTAAGGGTGCCGTGCATACACTTTCTGTTAATCTACAAGGGGTTTCTGTTGGAAACATTCACCTATTTCAGTTATATTCTTGATGAAATATATAATCAGTAACCAAAGCAGAAAGACCAGTCATTATAGACAAGGAAGTGGATAGGCAGGGGTTGAGCGAAAAACAACTGGTAAGTCCGTTTTCTTCCGGGGTAAAGTACACTAAAAATTTTTAGTCAAAGTAATGACAATAATCAGGGAAATAATTTATACCATAATTAGTAAACGACAGACCGATGACATGGTCAAGGTATAAATTGCGTGTGATAAAAAAAAAAAACAAAAACAAAAAAAACAAGCAGAGACCCTCCTGACCCAGACGCCGTGGTCTCTTCTCGTCTTCAGATTTCCCTCAGTTCGAAAATATTCCGAATTTTCGACTCATCCAGTGCTTCAGGGAGACTGCGTCACAATATCGATGGAGTATTCAAACATATGATAATAATGATAAAAAGGAACCATATCAGCATATGGTCGAATCAAAACAAAGATACCATCATTTAATTTTTTTCTCTCTTTTTTTTTTGACAATCCAAAAATCATCAAGAAAAGTTTGAGCCTAGATCAAGTAAAAAATTCAATAGACTGAAATGTTGATTCCTGTCAGAAAGAAAAATTTACCCGGCCAGGTAGCACGTACATGAGGTTACATTACGGTGCAAATATTATGATAGTTGCTTGGTGGATCGTAGAAAATAAGCATTAATGAAGGTTGGCTATTAATGTGAGTAAATACGATACACTAGTTATCGTACTGGCCAAAACGTCTTGCATATAAATCATAAATGCAAAACAAGGAAACATCAAAAATATATACATAGAGAGAGTGGGACAGAGAGAGAAAGA
>NC_051398.1:42944251-42946751 GCF_015228065.2 Penaeus monodon
ATAATAATATTGATAATAAAAAGGAGGGCGGCAAATTCATTGTGTCTTTGGTAGAGAATATAGTGGGATAATACTGATAACTGAATCAGTTATACACAGTGATAATTGTATACTTATCTGGCTTTTCTCATTCTCCCACCCTCCCTCCTCCCTCCCCCACCCCCACCCCCTCCCCTCCCTCCCTCTTCCCTCCCTATCCCTTCCCTCCTTATCCCTTCCCTCCGCTGCCTCCCCTCCCTCCCTATCCCCTCCCTCCCACCCCCCACCCCCCTCCTCCCCTTCTTCCCTCCCTCCATCCCTCCCTCCCTCCCCCTCCCCCTCCCCCTCCCCTTTCCCTCTTCTATCACGCTTTACATAAATAAATAGAAAGGTATACATTATATTTATATATATAACTCATGAAGTAAAACTGGAATGCTTTGGTCAACACCCTGCAGAGGATAACGGCCTAGAGCCCGTCACACAAAGTCGGGAATCGTGAGTTGACTTGGGGTCACTGAATGCATTAGTTTGAGCGAAGCTATTTACAGACACATAAGCGATGTTGATCCCATTACTGTACAGTTCCGGATAAAAGTTTTAACCCAGGTAGTTGAGCTTAATCCGGCTACGTGACGGGGAACATCGGAGAAATGAGGAAATGATATGAATAATAGTAACATCACTGCATGGTAATTTATAAGAATAATTTTCGCCTTAATTCAATACAACCTTTTTATATGAACGCGTCAATGAAAATAATTTCGTAAGACGATACATCTCGATTGCTGGAACGTATGATTTTACCAGTAAAACATTGGGGAAAAAAGTAAGGAATCTAATTGTTTTGCTTCATGAAAAGCATTCGATGCAATTTTATTAATCGCCTGAAGTTTTATTAAAATGATCTGTATCTGCATTTCATGTAATTTTAATTTTGCATTAATCAACTCATTTACAAATTGGTTCCTGTGTGTGTGTGTGTGTGTGTGTGTGTGTCTGTGTGTGTAATTGTGTATTTGTGTATGCGAACCTGTGTGATCACGCGAATGTTTTAATGTTTTAGTGTCGGATATCATGGAAAAAAAGTATTCAGTATACTGCACTTTGATTTTCAAATCCACTCTTTTCGAAGATATAATCCATGTTTATCTTTATCTTTTTTATTGATGTGTTCATATTCATCTCTTTGCTGGTCTGCATCTCCTTCGATACAAGTCAACGAATAACTTTGATAATAAATCACTTCTTTCATAATATGATTAGCGCTTTATTGTCTTCGACCAGAAATATTCTATATTGCAATAGTCCCCAAATGTTTTTAAAGTTATTGCAATATATGCCAGTTATTTTTGTGTATCAAAATTACCTGTTTTACATTTCCAAACGGAGAAATCTATATACAGTCATCCTCTTGCTATGCATACCATAATACATAATGCATGAACACAACATTTCGTGTTGAGCAGAAGGTCGTATGTTCGAATAACATATCAATAACTAAGATAAAAGGGAAAAATAGTGAAACATTGAGCATAAAAAAATATAGCCAAAAACAAACAAACAAGCAAGCAAACAAACAAACAAAAACAATAATAATTACTAGTCATTTGTTTAATCAGTATATATGATAATCAACGTTCCTAACACACAAACCTCAATTCTACACTACTGTATGTTTCTTGTATGATTTGGGTACATGTTTTAGCACTATTGTTCACTCGAAGGTATATCAATATGTAACTACTGCTTCATGAATGTTACATGAATGTGTGTGTGTGTGTGTGTGTGTGTGTGTGTGTGTGTGTGTGTGTGTGTGTGTGTGTGTGTGTGTGTGAGTGTGTGTGATATATATTATCCATCCATCCATCCATACATACATCATTTATATATATCTATATCTATCTATCTATCTATCTATCTGTCTATATATATATATATATATAATATATATATATATATATATATATATATATATATATATATATATATATATATGTATCAATCTATATATCCATTATATATAAATATATTATATATTTACTACACATATACACGCATACACATACACACACACACACACACACACACACACACACACACACACACACACACACACACATATATATATATATATATATATATATATATATATATATATATATAGAGAGAGAGAGAGAGAGAGAGAGAGAGAGAGAGAGAGAGATAGATAGATAGATAGATAGATATCTGTGTATATGAATATATATACACATATAATATATGTGTGTGTGTAAATATGTATATGCACACACACGCACACATTCTGGGAGACTGGGAGAGAAAGAGATATCCAGTATCTCAGTATTCTAGGAAGTGTGCAGAGAGGGGCTATTGTATATCTTTCCCTCTGATATACATGTCATTCACTCGAAAACAGGGGGACGCGATATGCCAAAGGGTAACCTGACAACTGACTGAACAATGGCACCGAGGATACACTTCTTCAGGGATAGGACTGGTCGCGTTTTTTTTGAAAATT
>NC_051398.1:42961751-42964251 GCF_015228065.2 Penaeus monodon
CAACATAAACTGTCAAAACGAAAGGTCTTGAAAATATAACGAGATTGCTAAGAGAAAAGAAGAATAAAAAAAGAAAGAAAGAAAGTAAAAAAAAAAACAGGAGGAACTCACGACCATGTACCAATGTTCTGTGGACTAGAAAGTACTAATAATGATAATGATGATAGTAATGAAGTTAATGATAGTGATAATTATTGATGGTGACAGTGACTAATAATGACAGTGATGGTAATTGTCATTCTAAAAATTAAAACAAAATCGAAAAAAAACTATATATACACCCTTCGAGCAAAAGATTATGTAATAATAAACCGAAGCGTAAAAAACACAAATAAAAAAGGGAAACTTACTATAAGCAGATACATATTCGCGATGTGTATGATATGTTGACGAATATACAAACAAAAAACACGAAAAAAATATACGACATTCTATCAGGATCAGGCGAGAATACAGAAAAGGTCACATATTCCATTTATTATCCATGCTTTGTAACTTTGGTGTTTCATTTGTCTTCAATGTTAAAAAAGGTTATTATTTTAACGTAAGTAAGGCGGAGGTTGTGAATAAATGTACATAATCTGAAGAAAAAATAGTTATTTATTTTTTAGGGTGGATCAAAATGTTTCGAATTGTGATTCTGACACAAGAAATTTGTTGTTAATACGTACACCTGGATGGAGTGATTAGAAAAAGAAAAAGTGATTCATGACAAAATGTGATATGCCTAACAGAGGAATTTAAAGAGATGTGTCAGTAATTTCACTCTTTAGTTGTGATTATGGGGGAAAAACAGAAAAAGAAAAGAAAAAAAAGAAAAAAGAAAAAAAAAAAGAAAAAAAAATATATAGATATAGATATATATATGATGGAGTAATATTTTTAAAAAGTTGATACGAAGTCAAATTGATATTTGTATTAGAAATCAACAACGCCAGTCGATTATAACAAATCAATGAATAGGTATTTAAGGCGTTCTGAAAAGATGCCGAGACTTAGATATACTGCGAATATAAAGAAGAATTTATCTGCCCAAAGGACGCATTCTTATCTTAGGAAATTTTATGGAAAATAATATACCTGGTATTGAGTTACAAAAGAGGATATTACACAAAGTAATAGTAAACAGTGAAAAAATGATTGTCCATAAGAAATTAAACAAACGAAAAAAGGCATATATATACGGACAAACAAGAAGCCAAATAAATAAATAGACACATAAATAAATAAATAAACCCTTGTATAATCTAAAACACGAGAATAACGAGGAGGAGGAAACTGGAAGAGAAAGAAACGTCAAATCGTAGAAAGTCTGAGGTGAACTTGCATGGGAGGAAGAAACCAGAGAGAAAAAAATCAGAGGCGACAGTTGTATGAAAAAAAAAAAATCGCGCGTCCTCTGTTAAAGCCACGCGCTTGCATGATTGGAAAAGGAGAATGAGGAGGAGGAGGAGGTGATGATGATGAAACAAGGAGAGGGAGAAGAAAGAAGAAAGAGAAGGAGGAGAAAAAGAAGAAAAGGAAAAGGAAAAGAGAGTAAAAGAAAAGAGAAGAGAAAAGTGAAGTGAAGTGAAGTGAGTGAAGTGAAGTGAAGTGAAGTGAAGTGAAGTGAAGTGAAGTGAAGTGAAGTGAAGTGAAGTGAAGGAAAAGAAAACAAAAGAAAGAAAAAAACTAAAATACAAAGCAGAGCAGGTGACGTTTGTTGTGCAACATGAGACACGTGGAACAAATACCCTGCAAACAAGAAAAACAAAGAAAGAGCGACAAACAGCTTGAAATTTCGCGAGGTGGGAAATATAACAGCAGTAAGCATAACATGAAAACTAAAATGCAGATTTAATTCTTATTTTTTAATATTCTATTTTATTATTATTACTTTTTAAAAGGTTAGGGGTTACACCAATATCTTACATGATTTTTAAGTATTCCACTAAGAATTTGTAAAAGTAGGAAGACACAGAACGTAAGGAAGCATACTGTGAAGTTGAGGTTTGCAAGATGCGGATTGGAAAAAGGAGAATGCGGAGGAAAAGACGAGGATGAAAGAAGAAGTGGGAGAAGAAGAAAGAAGAGAATGAGAATGAGGAAATGAAGAAGAGGAAGAGGTAGGTAAGGAAAGGGAAAGGAAAGGAAAAAAGAAAAGAAAAGACAAAGAAAAAGAAAGTGAAAAAAGGGAAAAATAAAAATAAAGGAAAAATAAAAATAATACTAAAAGAATAAAAAGAAAAGACAAAAGAGAAAAGAGAGAAGAGAGAAGAGAAGAGAAGAAATGAAAAGAGAGTAAAAAAACACAAAACAGAGAAGGTGATGTTTGTTGTGCAACATGAGACACTTGGAACAAATCCCCTGGAAACAAGAAAAACAAGAGCTAAAAGCGACAAGCGGCTTGAGATTTTACGTACTGGAAATGATAACAACAGTAAACACAACATGAGTACTAAAAATGCAGATATAATTCTTATTATTCATTTATTCATCTCATTATTATCATTTCTTAAAG
>NC_051398.1:42999251-43001751 GCF_015228065.2 Penaeus monodon
ACAAAATCCAGCAACATTTACCAAAAAAATCCTCATCAAACCTACTATTTACGTCCACACCTCAACATGCGAATCTTTTCCTCCGTTTCGAAGGACAGACACACATAAAAGGGAGGGACAGGTAGTGTGACTGGCAATAGTGTGGGACTGCGGCACAGGCAATGGGGCAAGGGATTTAGTAATGGTCATTGGGGTGGACAGTCGGGTTAGTCGGACTGGCGAGGCCGGCAGTCGGTTTTAGGCGTTTGGTAATGGAGAGACGGGTCAGGAGTGCCAGGAGCTGGTTAGATTAGTGCCGAAATTAGAGGATAGAGCGGGGAAGCAACGAGGTGTGACGGGGTGATCCAGATTATCGCTAAAAGAAGTTAGAATAAATTGGGTAGGAGGAATAGATAGGTACAAGATGTTGGTTTAGCGCTGGTTTCGAGTGTTTTTTAGTAGAATTGGAATAAATTGGCTTAAGGTGTCTCCCCCAAAGAGGTGAAAAGGGAGCTTAAAAAGACCCGCCTTATAGTTGTTGTTTTTTCTCTCTCTTTTTTGGTGATGATGATAGTGCTAATGATGTGATGCTAATGATGATGATGACATTGATGATGATGATGTTAATAATGGTAATGAGTGATGGTTAAGTTCATGATTATGATAATGGTGATGACAATGATGGTAATGATGACTGACAATAATGACGAAGGTGACGGTGATGATGATAATGATGATAATGATAATGATGATAATAATGATACGATGCCAGTTATAACAATAATATTGATTTTAATAATGCTAATTATAATAATGGTAGTAATAATAGTTTTATCACGTTAATAAATATTGTTATTATTGTTATTATTATTATCATTTATTATTATTATTATTATTAGTAGTAGTAGTAGTAGTAGCAGTAGTAGGAGTAGTAGTAGTAGTAGTAGTAGTAGTAATAGTACTGTTACTGTTATTATTATCAGCATCGTCATCATTATTAATATGACTATCATTATTTACATTACCATTATTATTTTAACGTGTCAGAGAGGAACCACAGGAGTTATAACCGGTAGGGGGGGGGGGGGATTCCATTCGTGTGAAGTGCTCCATAACCCTTTGTATAACGCTAAAATCCTGAAAACATTACGGTAGGGGGTTTTATGCAGAGGGTCTCTCACGTGCTATTTCGGCGTGAAGACTGTTTGATTAATGTCAAATCCGTGAGAATGATAATGATAAAGATGATGGTGACGGTGATGGTGGTGGTGATGACGATGGCGATGACGATGACGATGACGATGACGATGACGATGACGATGACGATGACGATGACGATGACGATGACGATGACGATGACGATGACGATGACGATGACGATGATAATGATGATAATAACAAGAAAAGAAGGAGAAGAAATGCCTGTGTGAAGGGGGCTTAAAAGGGGTTGGGATTGGTGATTTTTAAGCTTCCCCAAGTAAGTTAGAAAATAAAGGTAAACAACATTACTAAAAGCTTTTGAACGAAAAAGTCGAGTCGAAAAGGACGGCTTAGGATGCTGAAACGAGGACACGACATACTACAACGTCATGCAAGATGGAATAGTGTTAAATGCACAAGCTATCACTCGAACGGTTTCAGAATACCTATTGTGTCCCCAGAAGCAGTCAATCATCCACGGGGATTTAGGCCAATAATTCGAAGGATTGTAGAATACCAAGGTGTCTCCTGATGATTATTCCATCGGGTTTAGGCCTACGACACCAATCGCTCCAGATTAAATTCACGCGCGAGGAGGCATGTGTCAGATGACGCTAAACTCTGGCAGCTGAAGACAACGAACCTCGAGGAACTCCCTAACACGTCTCCGGGTGAGGAAATCCATCTGGAGATTAGCTGGGTAGGAAATGTATTTGGAATCCCGAGATGGTACGTAACGAAATTGATCTGATGGTTTGAGTAGAAAAACAAAAAACAAATACTTTTTTTTGGGGTGGGGAAAGTTGAATTCACATTTTTATTATTAATCAATTTATTTCCATATTCTAAATTTTCATGTATCTCTATTTCATTCATCTTATTTTTTTTTCTTTTTACACTTAACATCCCTCTCCCTCTCTATAAGCTTGTAAAGTGCCTGCTGTATAGAGCGAAAGGGAATTGCAATCTGCATAAACTGACACCGTCAAGCGAATTAAATCTAGACCGAATGTAAATGCTCGCAGTTTCCATCATTGTACAAGATAAACGCCACGCCATTACCGAGTGAATATATAGTTTAAATGCGTTATATACAGATAGCGGAATTATTGGGAATTCGCTTTTATTCATTCGGTTCGCGTCGGATAAATGGAAGGCTATTTTTGCATTCGGCGTAAACTTTCTAGGCTTGTCTGTTAACAGGACCCGGTTCGCCGGTTCTCACAGAAGCAATAATATTATTAAACATTTGATTGAGTTTATAGCAGTTAGTGATTACCTATGAAAAACTGCACATAAATATATATAAATATTGTTAATT
>NC_051398.1:43009251-43011751 GCF_015228065.2 Penaeus monodon
TCATGATTGTTGTATGATATGATATGATGTATCAATCATGTGATTATTATATATCTTTGTCTTTATCTTTTTCATTCTCAAAACCAAGATATAACCACATATTGAACTCGTATCAGTATTCTTGCAGTGTCCTAACAGTGCTGCTTGGAATGATGATGATGATGATGATGATGATGATGATGATGATGATGATGATGATGATGATGATGATGATGATGGTGATGATGATGATGATGATGATGATGATGATGATGATGATGATGATGATGATGATGATGATGATGATCATCATCATCATCATCATCATCATCATCATCATCATTCCAAGCAGCACTGTTAGGAACTGCAAGAATACTGAGAAGAGTTCAATTGTGGTTATATCTTTATATCTTGGTGATGATGATGATGATCATCATCATCATTATCATCATCGTCATCATCATTATTGTTATTGTTATCATTAGCATAGTGTTATTGTTATTATTATTATTATTATTATCATCATTTTATTATTATTATCAATATACTAATAATCATTAATAACAGTAGTAGTAGTGGTATTGGTAATTCAATCTTTATCATTATAATCATTATCATTATCCCCATCACCTTCATTATTGATACTTTTATTATCACTGTCAATATTATTATTATCATTGTTAATATAATTATCATCCTTATCATTATTATTATCATTAATACCATTATCATCATCATCAATATTTCTGCTAATCATACACGAGTATATTTTTCTATTTTGTTATTGTTGTTATCATTAAAATACTGTTCCAGTCATCTGTTATTCAATCGTCGCTTGTGTGTTTATTAATTTGCTAACATTAACTATGTTTATAGAAGGTTGCGTATAACTGTTTAAATACAACTGGTAAATGATAATGAAACACATTACGTTCTGTGCATACAAATGTGGTGTGGTGAACGTTATGATAAGAGAAACGTGTATTGGTAAAAAAAAAAATAAAGAAAAAAATAAAAAAGTTAAAAAATTGTCTCATCTCTAATCCCCCAGAAGTTTCGAAAACTTTAAAATGAGTTCCTAAATACATGATGAGGCTTAAGACTGCTGATGAATATATTTTCGCCTCTCTTTCCCTCGAGTGTTTCTCCCCCTTCTTCTTTTCGTCCTTCTTCTTCCTCAATTCGTTGTCTTTGTCTGCTTATCTCTACGTTTCTGGTCGTTTGCCTCTCACTCTCTTTGGACTGTCTTTCTTTCTTTCTTTTTTTCTTTTTCTCTCTCCCTCTCTCTCTCTCTCTCTCTCTCTCTCTCTCTCTCTCTCTCTCTCTCTCTCTCTCTCTCTCTATTTATCTATCTGTCTTTCTATCTCTTCTCTCCCTCTCTAGTTTCCTCTCTTTCTTGTCCTGCCTCCCTTTCTCTCCCCCCTTTCTCTCTATCTTTCTATCAATCTGGCTGTTAATCTGAAATCTGGAGATGCAGATGAAGCTGATAAACATCGTCCAATCTCTCTACCCTCTGAAATAACTAAAGAATACAAGAAAATAGTAGCACACCAATGAACAGTATTGCATAAAAAACTTGCATTTAAATGCAACATGAATTTATAATTAAGCTTCCCACCGAAACAACATGGTTAACAATCACATGCAAAGTTTATGTCAGGCAATAACCAGAAAGATCTCCCCACATTACGAAATTCATCTCAAATTTCATAATCAAGAATTCTTAAAATTGTATCGTCAAAATAACTCTCTTGGAATCACACCGAACTTCTATATTAAGGCTAGATTTATAAATATTTTAATTACTGACCTGTCGGCATGGGAAATAATTGCCTTCTTGATCAGTATTCCGGCGGCTCTCAAGTCCTTCTCGTTGCTGCTGTAAATAATTTAAAAGGATTGAAAAGGAATACCTCTCTCTCTCTCTCTCTCTCTCTCTCTCTCTCTCTCTCTCTCTCTCTCTCTCTCTTTATCTCTCTCTCTGTCTCTCTCTCTCTCTCTCTCTCTCTCTCTGAGACAAATAACAAGACATTGACACCATGGTTAAATAATTCATGTTCTGACCTATATATCTATCTATGCCTATCTGTTACTCTGTCTATTCACCCGCCTATTAATTCTGCTGTTGTTCTAACCGTCAATTTATTATCTATTTTTCATTTAGTGGTTCTGTCAGCTTATCTGTATAACGGTTTCACCATTTGCATATCTACCTCTTAGCTTGTATCCACTGTCTTCAGAAATTCATTAAAAGAAGAAGAAAAAACGTTATTTCACAAACGGTCTAATTCCTAATGCTTAATTGTTAAGTCTAATTTTTTGTCAAATATAAAATCCTCTTATTTTCTAATTTTGTTTTATATTTAGGTGTTCATGATCTTTTGATGTCATTATACGTATCATTTTCTCACTTTTCCTAATTTTTCTTTCTATCTCTTGCTTACTTCTTCTTCTTCTTCTTCTTCTCTCTCTCTCTCTCTCTCTCTCTCTCTCTCTCTCTCTCTCTCTCTCTCTCTCTCTC
>NC_051398.1:43019251-43021751 GCF_015228065.2 Penaeus monodon
ACAACAATACTAATATTGATAATAACAAATAATGCTGCTGCTGCTGCTGCTGATGATGATAAATGAAAATTTTATAAAAATAGATGAAGCAACGTGGAGGAGGAGATAAAGAGAAAGAGAAGAAAAAAAGGGGGGACGGCGAATGAGGAGAAAAAGAAGGAGAGATAAATGTAGGAATAGAAGAAAAGACAACAGAATGAAGATGATCAGAGAAAAAGGAAATTGAAGAGAAGGAAAACTTATTTCAGAGAAGAAAAAATAAGTTATATTGCTAAGTAATTGAAATCCTAATCGTTTGAATAATATTTTTAAAAAAAGCTTAGAGAATCACACAAAAAGACTATCAAAACCTACAATAAACGTGAGAGATAAGGAAAAATCAAGAATTACCATCATAATGATTATGATGAGGATGATGATAAAAAGGTAATAAAAAGGAAAGTAAAAACAGCATAAGATTTTTATTAGCGTCTCTAAGAACCTATATAAATCTTCTTTTGTCGTTATTTTCAATATTATTATAGCATGTTATTAGAGGATATTTTTGCTGTTGTTTTTATGCTGTTGTTATTTTTTGCTAACTTTCGTTATTGTTGTAGTAGTCATATCATACTGTTGGTGTGCTGTAGACATCATCATTTTAACATTTTGATGATTCTCCTTCATAAAGTTAAGTGAAACACGTATAGCACTTTGATTAGTATCGTTTAATGTAATCACCCCATATCACTGTCTTGAACTATAATAAGAAATAAAAGTAATTAGAACATTCCCAACAACAACGACAACAGCACTGAACAATAACAACATCAACAATGACAACAACAGCATCAGCACTGAACAATAACAACAGTGACAACAACAATATTTTGAAATTATTAATGAATAAATCTCTACTTCACAAGAAAATCATCATTACTGCCATCAAGACAGAATTATTTTCACAGTTATTCTAGTATTACAGTTATTATCACAGTTATTCTAGTTATTCTAAAACAACTTTCCCAGTTTATGATCTAGCACTCGAATGAACCTTTGTGAATGAACAATGAGAAACTTTAATTCCAAAGAGATCGAAAAATAATGATGAAAAGTGTGAGAGATGTTAGATTTGGTGGTTAGAGGATGGAGAAAGAGTTATTTGTATAGATAGTTAGATAGATAGATAGATAGATGGATATAGATAGATAGATAGATAGATACAGATAGACAGATAGATAGATAGAGAGAGAGAGAGAGAAAGAGAGAAAGAGAGAGAGATAGAGAGAGAGAGAAGAGAGAGAAGAGAGAGAGAGAGAGAGAGAGAGAGAGCGAGAGAGCGAGAGAGCGAGAGAGACGAGAGAGAGAAGAGAGAGAGAGAGAGAGAGAGAGAGAGAGAGAGAGAGAGAGAGAGAGAGAGAGAGAGAGAGAGAGATAAATACATAGATAGAGAGATAGATAGATGGATAGATAGAAAGATAGATAGATAGATAGATAGATAGATAGATAGATAGAGAAAGATAGAGAGAGGGATATATATATATATATATATATATATATATATATATATATATATATATAAATGTATATATTATATATATATATTATATATATAAATATATATATATATATATATATATATATATATATATATATATATATATAAAAAGAAAGAGAGAGAGAGAGAAACAGATAAGCAAAAAGAAAGAGAGAGAAATAGAGAAAAGGAAAGGTGAGAAAAAAGAACGAGAGATGGAATTTGAAAATCGAATAAATTTGCAAACAGAGTGAAATATGTTTTCAAGCCACAGATTAATTCTCGTCCAATAACGAATTTTGCTGAAAAGAGGAAAAAGAAGATATGATACAAGTGCGAGAATGACAGTAAAAACGGTGAAAGGAAATGTAAGAATGAAGAAACAGAAAGCGAGTGATAGAAAGAGAAAAGGTGGCAAGAGAAGAGGAGACATGCAAGAAAAACAAAAATATAGTAGTAATTAAAGTTTTCTTTATTATAGTCAGGACAAGGTAACGGTTATAAACCTAGTATTATCTTATAGATTATGTTAAGATTTACGAAACCAATGCATTTCATATGAAAATCTATGTATTTGTAAAAAAAAACATTCTTGCAGAACACGCAAGCACACACACACACACACACACACACACACACACACACACACACACACACACACACACACACACACACAACACACACACACACACACACACACACAACACACACACACACACACACACACACACACACACACACACACACACACACACACACACACACACACACACACACACATACACATACAACCCCCCACCCACACACACAGTTATGTAAGTATGTATGCACGTATAATCTGTCCTGCGAAATAAAATTGCAGTGGTGTCCAAATTCTATTATCGAAATGTTTCAGTTACAGTGAACCCGCTAACTCTCTTACGTCCCAGATTGAAAGTGATTGTTGGTTACTATATAACATGGAATACGATAGAAATTTCAAGG
>NC_051398.1:43031751-43036751 GCF_015228065.2 Penaeus monodon
ATTACAAGAAAAATAATATTAATAATGATAGTAATGATAATGATAATAATGATAATGACAATAATGATGACAATGACAATAATAATAATAATAATAGTAGGAATAATAGTAATAAAAAAATGATAGTAATATCGATATTCATAATAACATGTGCAATGATGATAGTAACAAATAACAATAATGACAATATTAACAACAACAACAACAACAACAATAATAATAATAATAATATGATTGAAATAATAATGTAACATTAACAACAACAACAACAGCAGCAACAACAGCAATAATAATAATAACAATAATAATAATAATAATAATAATAATAATAATAATAATAATAATAATAATAATAATAATAATAATAATAATATAATGATAATAATAATAATAATGACATTAATAATAATAATGATGATGATAACAATAACAATAATAACGATAATAACAATAAAAAAAATAATGATAGTGATAAAAAAAGAAAATAATAAACGTACAAGAAAATAATAAGGGAAAAGAAGATTATGGTCGACTGAATGATATATAAAAAAAAGACCTGAAAAAATAATAATGAAAAACATTATCACATATAAGCCTCGCCTCATGAAATAAGAAAAAGGGGGAAGAGAGAGAAAAAAGGAGAAAAGGGGAACAAAAAATAATGGAAAAACATGGAAGAGAAGGATAAGAAGAAAGAGAGAGAGAGAGAGAGAGAGAGAGAGAGAGAGAGAGAGAGAGAGAGAGAGAGAGAGAGAGAGAGAGAGAGAGAGAGAGAGAGAGAGAGTTAAGGTGCAGACGAAATGACATTTGTTTGATCAAAAATAGATATACAAAAATAATAATTATATGATGATATTGGTTATGGTGTTAATTCCTTGATTAATATAAATCAATTTAGATAATAAAATAAGTCATATTAATGATGACATATAACAAGAGAGAGAGAGAGAGAGAGAGAGAGAGAGAGAGAGAGAGAGAGAGAGAGAGAGAGAGAGAGAATGAGAAAACAACAAAGAAAGAGAAAAAAAAAGAAGAAAAAATGAAAAGAAGAAGAAGACGAAAAAAAAAAGGAATAAAACTTCAGTCACCAACATCTCCCTCGGCGTGACTGGCCTTCCCTCCATAATTAACTGTCATCAGGATTCGAGAAAAAAAAGAGAAGAAAAATAAAGGAATAAAAGGAAAAATAATAATAATAAAATAAGAAAGAGACGAGGGAACTGGTCCGAGACCTCTCATCCGGCCGCCGCACTTCCCTCGCCATGATGAATCGGGAAGACGTGTCGCCCGCTTCTTGATCTTCGTCTTCTTGCTCCGTTTCGGTTTTCGCGTGCTTTCGTTTTCTTTTTTTTTTTAAGTTCTTTGTTTTATTTTGTTTATTTGTTTGTTATTATTGTTTTTATTAGTTTGTTCATCTTATTTTATTTTATTTATTTTTTTTTTCGAGGGAGGGGTGGTAGATTTTGTTTTCTCTCTCTTTCTTTCTCTTTCTCTCTCTCTCTCTCTCTCTCTCTCTCTCTCTCTCTATCTATCTATCTATCTATCTATCTATCTATCTATCTATCTATCTCTTCTTTTTTAAGGACTCATTTATCCCATTTTTTATTATTATTTTTTTTTTTCTTGTTGGGGTCTCCACTTCATTTTTTTCCTAGAGGGGGGATGGAGGTGATTATGGTCAGAAAGCTTTTTTTTATTTATTTTTAGGAAGCGGCTGTTATGGAGGTCATTGTTGTTGGTCTGTCTGGTTTGTGATAATTCTTACCAGTGGAGAATGTTTGGGGATGGTAAGTAATATCGGAAAATATGTAGACATGCGGATAGATAGACAGGTGAAATAGAGCAATGATTAAGTTATAATTTATACATGTTTACATATACATGCATGCATTATATATATAAATATATATATATATATACATACATATATATATATATATATATATATATATATACATACATATATATATATATATATATATATATATATATATATATGTGTGTGTGTGTGTGTGTGTGTGTGTGTGTGTGTGTGTGTGTGTGTATTTATATGTATATATATATACAGAGAGAGAGAGAGAGAGAGAGAGAGAGAGAGAGAGAGAGAGAGAGAGAGAGAGAGAGAGAGAGAGAGAGAGAATAGATTTATTACACACACATACACATTTTCTCGAGTTTGTGTGTGTGTGTACTTGCATTCACACACACACACACACACACACACACACACACACACACATACACACACACACACACATTTTTTTTTTTAACGGTAGGTTCATGTTTGAGCCGCCGTGGTCACAGCATGATGCTTAATTGTAGTTTTCATGTTGTGATGCTCTTGGAGTGAGTACGTGGTAGGGTCCCCAGTTCCTTTCCACGGAGAATGCCGGTGATACCTTTTAGGTAATCATTCTCTCTATTTGTCCGGGCTTGGGACTAGCACTGACTTGGGGTGGCTTTGTCTGCATGCATATATATATCTATATATATATATATATATATATATATATATATATATATATATATATATATATATATATATGCATAAATATGTGTGTGTGTGTATGTGTGTATGTACACACACAAACACATACACATTTATTAGGCATGGCGCAATCCACATCTGAGGGAAGGAGCATGGAATTGATTCTGGTTTATACTATAAGGGTTTTTCGTGTTTTTTATTGATGTTTAAGGGTGTTTTGTGGTATTTACCGGTGCTGGACGGTGTTTATGGGTGTTCAGTGGTGTTTAAAGATGTTTAATTATATTTAAGGATATATATATGTATACACATAAATATATATATATATATATATATATATATATATTATATATATATATATATATATTATGTATTATATATATATATATATATATATATATATATATATATATATATATATATATATATATATGTGTGTGTGTGTGTGTGTGTGTGTGTGTGTGTGTGTGTGTGTGTGTGTGTCTGTGAGTGTGTGTGTGTGGGTGTATTTGTGTATGTATGTATAAAAAAACTCGCACACATAAAATGCAACAATAAAAAAATACAATCACGTACTGGAAATAGACACTATCGTATAAAATACACTAACCCCAAATGCACGATACTTCCCCATTTCAAACCGCAACCATACGCACGTTTCTCATCAAAAGGACCGAAGATTAAAACACAACCAACGCGCGTATGATGTTTGTTAATCACACGCAGCCTCGCATCATCGTGAATTTGACTAATGCTCCGAGCCAGGCAACTACCCCGCTGGCTTACACACTGCACCACACGCGTAACGTTATAACACCGCAACATTAGCTCTCCATGATGCTCTGACCGTGATATCATGGGTTCATCAATAACAGCTATGATGTATGTTCATGCTTGCGCCGCTGTGTGTGTGCTGCTGGGAATGCTGAAAGAGGATGGGGATGGGGAGGATGGGGATGGGGAAGTGGGGACGGGAAAGGGATGGAGAGGGAAGGAGGTCTATATAAAGCCCAGAGGTAGGATAAGTTTCATTTGTATTTTGATATTTATATCTTCCCCTCTTTTCATATATATATATATATATATATATATATATATATATATATATATATATATATATACATAATATATATATATCTATGTATGTATGTATATATATGTATATATGTATGTATGTATGTATGTATGTATGTCTGCATGTATGTACATATGCATGTATGCTAATACAACTAAGAGGGACATATACTCACCATACGCACATAAATGACGTGTCATGTATGTAGGCATAATCAGTACCAGAAGTAATTAACATTATTGATGACAACAACCGGAAATCAGTAACCACATTTAATGATAAGTGCCCCCTCCTCTTTAAAACAATAATAAGAACTGGAAGAAGAAGTCAAACAAACAAAGCAGGTGATACATATGATTCCCCCTAAACTACCATCGAAAGAACACAAATTACCTAAAAGGATACAAAGAAACCATTTCCGATGTGAGTTAGGTCAGTGGATGAATGCAACTCAGAATTCAATAACAGGGATCTAATGATGGCTATTCCTATTGTTTGAACTTGTAACAGGACTTACATTCTCAAAGCATCTCACTAATAAAGTTATTGATTCGATAACTGACCACGTTACAGGTGAGTGATCACCCCTCTTGACTAACGGCCGTATCATAAACAATAGCTAATAATCGCAGAGAGGAGAGAGTATCCCACCCGCCCCCTCCCTCGCTCAAACACAGGCCAGCAGCACAAGGGATTGAAGTCAGGTCGGGGTACAGACCCTTATTGACCAAATAATTACTTTCCCTCCCTCATCGTGTTTCAACATCCTCAAAGCATTCAGGAATAAGGGTAAAATTCAGTGAAGAGGATTATATAATGCTTTGTACTCGACATACATATATATATTTTTAAAATTTTCATTTTGTCGTATATACACAAGAGTAACTTCATTGAAGACATTGTAAGACACACACACACACACACACACACACACACACACACACACACACATAAAAGCATCAGACCCCCCCCATCACCACCACCACCATCAGTTCAAACACAGCTCAGCTGCACCTCGGACAGGCGGTAGGTGAACTACCGACCCTGTGTGATATTGACTAAATAATTACTGCGCCTCCATCATCGTGTTTCAACTTCACCAAAACATCTCAGTAGTAAGAATATAAATTAGAGAAAAAGATTATAAATTGAGATGTACTCAATATATCTCTATTTTTGCATTCATCTTGTATATATACACGAAATAATTTCACAGAAGACACTTTGAGACACCAAAACAGGAATACAGTCGCCTGTAACCACGTGACATGTACCCGCGATATAAAAAGGGGAGAAACTCCATCGCTAAATATATCTCCCTAAGCTATAGTGCTCACCATGACTGTAATAAGACTTTACTGTCATCTCTGCGGGAAAAAAAGCTGTCTAATAACCACTTTTGCTTACCATGCTCAGGCTGTAATTAGCACAGCAAGG
>NC_051398.1:43051751-43064251 GCF_015228065.2 Penaeus monodon
CAAAATAACCTTTGTTTTTTTTGGGTCACGGGTTTGGGAAAAGTTTAAAAAAATCCCTGAGCTTTTTGAAGAGTTTTTTTTTTGGCTTCCATCGACGAAGTCTTTGAAATTATTTTGGAACTGATGTTACATAAATTCATTCTGCTTCGGGTTTCTTACAGAAATATACAGTGACTTGAAGGGGAAATAAAGATGGATAAAGATTTTTTTTTTCTTTTTTTTTTCCTAACCTATGAAAATTATTTTAAGTTTCTTATGCTTTGATCTACTGCGCGTCAATTTTTTCTGTTTAATGAACCATTTTTAAGTTTCTAGAATATAAATCGAGCCTTGAACTTTTTGTGTAAATGAATATGAAATAAACGCTCAAAAAATATTTTAATGCATGCAAAACACTCACACACAAAAAAGTCCACAACACTCACACACGCCCAAACCACCACACACACACACACACACACCAAAAACACAAAACACACACACACACACACACACCCAACACCACACCACACCCCGAATGTTTCTATTTTAAAATTGTCGAGAGTGTTATTCTCGGCCTATTTTCGGGTTGCCGCCTTTACCGCTTAGGCTAGATTTTCTAAAGTTCCTTTTACGGATTGATGCCCGAGGAACCAGAGTTGTGCTGGGATAAATTATAGAAGCTCTCGTCCTGGTGACTCTTCTGTGATTTCCTTACTGAAACCCCCTCGTCGGCGAAAGGGGGTGCCAACATCCACGGTAAACCACATTTCGGGGCCTCTATATTGCGTCGTTTCAGTCGTCCTTTCCAGGAAAAAAGTCGATAGATAAGGGTTTTAGCAGTCTGATTTTTATTTGCATTGAGAGCTTGCAGTGTGTTAGGATTTTCCCAGAGTTCCGGAGAATTCATTCTGCGCCCGAGGAGCCCTTTTGGTTTTTCCCTTTCTCCTTGTTTTTCAATGGAAAAATTTTATGAACCTCGGGCTCAAAACTACCATGCTCTCTTTTATCATCTGTGTAACAAAGGTTTTGATTTTTCAACTATTGATAACTTTCTCCTGACGATCTTCAATCTCCCCGGATAATTTCAAAGTAAAATTGAAGAGGTCAGTGACATATACAGTTTTGTCGGACACCTGATATACCTTAAATTTTTTATTTTTTCCAACTATTTACTCATTTTTTTGCTCTTAGCCAGCTATGGATTTCTTTGGGCTATGTTTTAATGTGTTTTGTATCATAAATACTGTACGCTTGTGTTAAACAGTTGACTTGTAAATTTAGTATTTCCCAAACCCCATCTTCAGTGTCACCGTAAAGATGGTTGGAAAGATGTCCGAAACATGGTTTTGTTGAATAAATAACCAAAAAAAAAATTTTTTTGTTGCTACCCAGTGATGAGATCTTCTTTGGGAATTACTTCTCGTATATATATATTATATATTATTTATATATTTATATATATAATAATACATAATATAATACATATAATATATATACTATTAATATATATATGTATATTATATTATATATTGTATATATTATATATATATATTTATATATATATATAATAAAATAATTATTATGTATTATATTAAATGACATACATGTATGTGTGTGTTATATTTTTATATATATAAAACAGATATATATATATATATATATATATATATTATTGTGGTGTGTTGTGTGTGGTTGGGTGTGTTGTGTTTGAAAATGCACACACCGCACACACACACACACACCACAAAACACACACACACACATATATATTATAATATATAATATATATATATATATACATACATATATTATATTTTAATATATATTATATATATATTTTATATTATAATACAATATATATATATAATAATATATATATATTTTTAATATATATAAATAAATCAATAAGGGTAGCTCATGTTTGAGCAGCCGGGGGACCTCTCCACATCCTTCGCCACTAAACTCGATCTTACCTTTTTTCTTTCCCTTAACCTCGACAGCCCGCAAATTTTTTGATATTGTCGCTCATCTTGTCTTCGGTTTGCCCCTTCCTCTGTTTCCTATCACCATCCCTGTCGAAAATTTTTCCAAAACTTTTACTTCCATTACATGCCAAAAAACTTTAATTTCCCCCTTGTTCAAGATGTCCAACAGTCGGTCTTTCAAATTTTTCTTTTTCAGCACTTCATCATTCATCTTCTTCTCTGTCCGCTAAAACGCGTCTCGTTGAACACCACTTTCAAAAATATTGATCTTTTTCTTGTCTATCTACTTCAACACCCAACACTCAAACCATATGAAAGCAATTGGGGGAAAAATAATGAGTTCAATAACCTCAGCTTTGTCGTAGGTAATGCTTCGGGCTTTCCCGATGTTATTTAGACAAATTTTGGCGCTTTTGGCAAAGGTAATTCTTCTTTTTCTCCGGTGAATCATCATATGATTAGTTAAAACAGCTCCCAAAATAAGTGAACTCTTTCACTTTTTTACAACTTCCATTGATTGTAAATTTCATCATTGTTTCATTGCCGTTTTCTTTTAATCTTCATGGATCTTTTTTCTTGGCATTAAAAACAAACCAGCCTTTTCGCATTCATTCTCTAACTTTTTCTAGTAGTTGTTTTAGTTCAGTGTATGCTGGCAAACAAAAATATATCACGGGGTACCTCAGATTTGATATTTGTACCTCCAACTCCCTTTTTCCTTTAAATTCTCTGGCCCTCTCTAATTGTTTTTAAAAATATATATTAAAGAGGTGCGGGAAAAGAATGCACCTGTCGTACTCCTTGTTTGACTTGAAACCCTTCTGTTACCCTAAGTGGTTCTTACAGCTGCTTTTGTTTTGGGCATCAAGGCTTTTATTAAAATTTGGGTGATGGTTTTTGGAAAATTTTAATCGTCTGAAGTTTCTCTCGTACTCCTTGTTTTCTTGAACCCTTCTTTTAACCCTAAGTGGGTTTTTTTACAGCTCTTGTTGTTGGTCCCCTCAAGGGTTTTATTAATTGGATATTTTTTGGAACTTATATCGTACATGTTATTCCAGAGGATATCGTGATCAACATATCAAAGCGTTCACAAAATCGATAAACACAGTTAGGTCTTTTTGATGTTCTCTGTTTTCTCTATGTCATTTTAAAAATTTGAATCTGGTTTCTGGTACCTTTTCCAGGGCGAAAACCCCTTGTTCGTCTGCAAATTTCCCCTCTTAAATTCAACTTCATTCTTTCAGCAATAATTTTCACAAAAAATTTTCTGCGTGACTTATTAAGGCAATTGTCCTATTATTTGTTTTTATTGGGGTGCGTCACCTTTTTTAGGGTTGGGGGAAGACTGATTTTACCCCTCTTCTGGCCATTTTCTTTCATTCCATATTTTGTCAGATTTGTAGAGAATTTCAACCTTTCGCCAGCATTCTTAATTATTCTGCTGTTTTTTTCATCTATTTCCCGGGGGTCTTTTATTTTTTACTTCTTTATGGCTTTTTTAACTTCGTCCAGCAGTGGCGGGGGTTCATCCTCGCTGTCTTGGTCAATTAATGTTGTTGTTAATTTTTATTCTTTTTTTATAAATTGGAAAATATTTATTCCATCTATCTTTACTTCTTTTCCTCACATAAAACAAAACCATCTTCATTTTGATAGTGCCATTTTAGGGTTTAAATTTTCGTGTGATGTTTTTTACTCCTTGTAAGGGTTTTTTAGTTGTCTTATTGATGAACAGTTTTCAATTCTCTGGCAAGTTCATTTAAAAATTTTTTCCTTTTCTTGTCGCAATAACTTTGAATTTTTGTATTTTTTTTTTTTTTTAAATTACTTTTTTAACTGGATTTTGATCCTTTTTTTTTAGGCTCTTCTTGTTTCAAATTTTACTTGTGTTTTTTCAGATTGCAGGGGAATTTGTCTTTTTTTTTTTTGGGGATAGTTTCTTAAACAGTGCTCGCAAGAGTTCTTTTCCTTCTTCCCACAATCATTTGGTTTTTTATCTCTTCACATTGATTGAGTATTTCAATTTGTTTGACACTGCAATTCTGTATTGTTATCAAAATTTTGTAGTCGAGCTTTAGAGGTGGTGTTGGACCTCCATCTTTTTTAGCTTATTTTAAAATCGATAGTTAGTATTGGGGGTCACTGTTGCAGCGGCACCAGGTCTTGTTTTTTGGAAATTTTTTTTGCAATCTTTTCCCTTTTTTGGGGTTTAGACAAAGTAGTCAATTTGGTTGCTGTTCTTTTTTTTCTGGGGAAAAACCCCGTACGTGTCTTGGGGGTGTTGGAACAAAGTATTGGGTATACTAATTTTTGTACTACAGAAAATTTAATAAAAAACTTTACCCCTTTTCCTTTTTATCCCAGGGCCCAATTTTTTACAGGTGGGAATTTTTTTTTGATTATTTTTTCCTACTTTGGCTTGGGTCTCCCCTGATTATTTTTAAAATCTCGTTTTGGGGGTTTTTGTCTAAAGTATTTGGAGAGAGTTTAAAAAAATTCCATTTTTTCTCACTTGCAAATTGGTTGGTGCGTAGCATTGTATGTACTAATATTAAGGTTTTGCTTGTATTCTGATTTTAAAATGCGATCATTTTTTTGGGCTGTACCCATTAGTGCATTTGCTTTTTTTTCGTGAGAAATCATAGCAACTCCGTGATATAATTTCCTTCTTCTTTTCAAAAAAGAACTGTCTTGTTTTTTTTAGTTTTAAAAAAACTTCATTACTTTTCCAAATTGGGCTCACTGATTCCTATATTTGAATGTTTTATCTATCCATTTCGTTACAGAAGTATGTAATTTACCCATCTCTTTCATTTTCCTTTCGTTTTCCCCGTTCCGTTTTATGTGGTTTCTTAATTGGACCTGTTTTTTTTTATCTTCTTTGTCTTCCAGATGCATGTTTAACATTGTCAGCCTGGGGCCCCAACTAAAGCGCCCCTTGATAAACCCCCGACGGGGGATGTGGGGGATGAAATTGTCGTTTTTGTATTTTAAACATTGGTGAGAGGTTTGTCGGGGAAAATAAAAGTTGAGTGGAATCCCCCAGGGTCCTTCTCAACTCGCTCTCCAACTAATTAGGGGGAACTACCCCTGGGCCCCTTTTTAAAACGTTACACTGTAATACCCAAAATTTATTTGGTGAAACCTAAAACAGTAGAAATGAAGGTGTTTTTCACCAGATTTTCCACTGCCCCTGCCGAAATTTTTAACCCCAACCCTGGTATAGGGGGTATAGGGGGGCTACCTTTTTCAAGGGAACCCCCGGGTGCGTTTATTTTCTTAACCAGGACAAATATATTATATATAAATATTATATTTATAATTATATATATATATATAAATTTTTTCCTATATTATTTCCCATTATATATGTTGTGTATTGTCATAACAATATAATTGTAATATATATAATAAAATAATATTAATAATATATAATTTTAATATTATATATATAAATATGATAATTTCATATTTAAAAAATATATGACTAATACTTTACATATATGTAATATTTATGTTTAATATATGTATTTTTATAAAAATATATATTATATATTTATATATATTATAATAATATGGTTGTGTGTGGGGGGGGGGGTGGGTGTGTGTGTGTGTTTGGGGTGCGTGTGTGTGTGTGTGTGTGTGTGTGGTATGTAAAGTATTGGGGATGTAAAAACACAAAAACACACGCCCACATATGTTTGTGTGTGTGACCCTCATATGTTGCGTGTTAATTACATTTAAAAAAAAAAAAAATCAAAATATATAATTATATATAAAATATAATATATATTAATAATATAATATGAAGTATCTATATATGTGTAAAAAAACGCCACACCCACAAACCACACAACACACACACACACCACAACACACACACACAATATATTATATATAAAATTATATAATATATATATATATATAATATATATATATATTTTTATATATATATATATAAAATTTTTATTTTATATATATATATAATATTTTTTAATTTATATTATATATATAATATTATATATATATAATTATTATATATATATAATATATTATTATATATATATATATATTATATATATATAAATAATATATATATATATATATATATATATATATATATTTGTGTGTGTGTGTGGGGGTTGGTTGTTGTGTGTTGTGTTTGTGTTTTTGGTGCTTTATTTACCATATTAGATACATTCTATTCTATATATATTTTATATTATATATATATATATATATATATTTAATATTTTGATTTTTTTTTTTTTTTAAATGTACTACACACGCATACATATGATTGTCACCACACAAACATATGTGTTGCGTTTTTTTTGTGTGTTTACATAACATACAACATACACACCACACAACCACACACCACGCCAACCACACACACACACACACACCACACCACAACAATTTTATATATATATATATATATATATATTATATATATTTTATATATTTATACAATATATATTATATAAATATATATACTATATTATTGTATATGTTCATATACACAACATTATATATAGGAATATATATGGGAAATATATTTTAATTATATAATTATTATATATTATATATTATATATATATATATATTTGTCGAGGGGAAGACAATAAACTGCACCCGGGGGTTTTTCCCTTGAACAAGGATACACCCTATTACTCCCATCCCAGGGTTGCGGTGAAACTGTCGGCAGCGGGGCAGGGGATTCTGGTGAAACACCTTCATTCTACGATCGGGTTCCCCAAATAATTTTCGGGCGTATTACGTGTACTTTTTTTAAAAAGCGGCAGAGATAGTTCCTCCAAATTATTGGAGACTGCGATTTGAAAAGGACCTGGGGGATTCCATCAACTTTTATTTCTCCTGAAAAACCTCTACCCAAATGATTAAATCAGAAACGAAAATTTCAACCACATCGCCCTCGCGGGGGTTATAAAGGGGGCGCGTTATTTAGTGGGCAACCAGGCTGACATTTTTAAACATGCATCTGGAAGACAAAAAGATAAAGAAACGGCCCAAATTTAAAAAACACATTAAAAATGGGAACGTGAACGTAGGAAAAATAAAGGAGGTAAATTACAACTGTTGTAACGAAATGGATAATAAAATTTTTTCAAATACTGGGAATCAGTGAGCCCAATTGGAAAAGAATGGAAGTTTCAAAACTAAGAAACAAGCATTTTTTTTTTCGGGGAAAAAGAAAAGGGAAAATTATAGTCACGGATTGCTATGATTCCCCAAAAAAAAACTAAAATGCACAATTTGGGTACAGCCCAAAAATGATCGCTTTTTTAAATAGAATACAAGAAAACCCCTCATTTTTAGTATCATACAATGCTACGCCCCAACCAAATTGAAAGTGATGAAGAAATGGAATTTTTTTAACTCTCTCCAAGATATTTTAGACACAATCCCTAACAGAGATGTAAAAATATCAGGGAGCCCTCAACGCCAAAGTAGGAAAAATAATAAAAAAATTACCCCTGGGAAAAATTGGGCCTTTGAAGATAAATAAAGAGGTAAAGTTTTTTATTAAATTCTGTAGTACAAATAATTTAGTTTACCCAAATCATTGTTCCAAACACCACCCAAGACACTTGTACACGTGGTTTTCCCCAGACAAAAAAACACGAAACCCAAAATTTGACTACTTGTGCTAAACCAAAAATGGAAGAGTTGCATAAAAATTTCAAAAAGACCTGTGCCGACTGCAACAGTGACCCCAAACTACTAACTACGTTTTAAAATAAGACTCAAAAAGTGGAGCGCCAAACCCACCCCCCCCCTAAAAACTCGCTACAAAACTTTTGAAAACAATTCCCGAATTGCAGTGTCAAAAAATTTTTAAATCCAATAAATGTGAGATGATAAAACACCAATGAGTTGTGGGAAAAAGGAAAAAGAACTTTTGCTGACACTGCTTAAAAAATATCGCCAAAAAAAAAAAGACAAATTCCCCCCGCATTCGAAAAAACCCTAAATGAAATTGAAAAAAGAAAAGCCCAAAAAAAAAGGTATCAAAAATCCAGTTGAAAAAGTAATTTACAAAAAACAAAATACAAAATTCAAAGATTATTGCGACAAAATAAGGAAAAATTTTAAATGAACTTTCCCGAGAATTGAAAACTGTTCTATCAATAAAAACTAAAAAACTCTACCAGGGGTACAACATACACAAATTTAAACCCCAAAGCCTATCAAACTGAAGATGGCTTGTTTTATGTGGAAAAGAATCAAAAATGATGGAAACAATATTTTTCCCAAATTATACAAAAGAATAAAAAACTAACAAAACTTAAATTAACTCAAACACGAGGTGAAACCCCCGCACTGCTGGCGAAGTTATAAAGCCATAAAAGAATAAAAAATAAAAAACCCGAATAGATAAAAAACAGAGAATAATTAAGAATGGGCGAAAGTGTTGAAAACTTCTTTTACAAAATCTGTACAAAAAAAAATGGAATGAAGAAAAAGGCCCGAAGACTGGTAAAATCGTCTTTACTCCATACCTAAAAAGGTGAGCACTCCAAAGCAACAATAAAGGACAATTGCCTTAATAAGTCCGCACAAAAATTTTGTTGAAAATTATTGCTGAAAAATGAAGTTGGTTAAGAAGGAAATTGGACGAACAAGCGGGTTTTTTGCCCTGGAAAAGGGCCCAAAACCCAATTTTAAATTTAAAATTGATCATAGAGAAAAACAGAGAACATCAAAAAGACCTTACCTGTGTTTTATCGATTATTGAACGCTTTTTTATACTGTTGATCAGAATCCTCTGGAATAACAGTACGATATGAAGTTTCCAAAACACATCATCCCAAATTTAAAAAAAGCCCCTTTTATACCAACAACAACGCTGTAAGAACCCTTATGGGGTTTAAAAGAATGGGTTCGAAGTCAAAAAAGGATACGGGAAAAATTCATGTACAATGAAATTTCCCAAAAAACCTCTCCAATTAATAAAAGCCTTGTATGACCAACAACAAACACTGTAAAAACCCCTTATGGGTTAAAGAAAGGTTTTGAAGTCAAAAAAGGGGTCGACAGGGTTCATTCTGCTCCGCACCTCTTTAATATAATTCTGAAAAATTATGGAGGTGCTCTAGAGAATTTTGAAGGGAAATGTGGAGTTGGAGGGTACAAAATACAAATTGAGGGACGCCGTGATAAAAGTTTTGATTGCCAGCGTATCACTGAAATACAACAACTACTAGTAAAAATTAGAGAAAAGCAAAAGGCTGGGTTGTTTCTTAAACCAAAAAAACTAAGATCATGAAGATTCAAGATAACCCCGGGAATGAACAAAGATGAACATGTTACAATCAAAGGGAAAGTTGTGAAAATGTGAAGATTCCCTTTTCTTGGGCTGTTTTAACTAAAAACAATATGATTACCGGAGTAAAAAAAAAATTCCATTGCCAAAAGCGCCCCAATTTCCTCAAAAATCTGGAAAACCCAAGCATTACCTTTCGGCAAAAACTGGGTTATTGAACTCATTTTTTTCCCAATTGCATCTATGGTTCTGATGTTGGTGTTGAAGTAAAAGACAAGAAAAAAATCAATAGTTTTGAAAAGTGGTTTACAGACGTACTGCGTATTAGCTGGACAGAGAAGAAGAAATGATAAGTCTAGAAAGATAAATTGTAAAAAACCGACTTTGGACATCTTGAAAAAGAGGAAAATTTAAAATTTATTGGTCATGTAATGAAAGTAAAAGTTTGAGAAAAAATTTCTGACAGGGATGGTGATAGGGAAAAAGAGGAAAAGGGAAACCGAAGACAAGATGGCGACAAATCAAAGATATTTGCGGGGTGTCGATGGTAAAGTGAAAAAAAAGCGTAAGATCGAGTTCAGTGGCGAGGATGGTGGGGAGGGCCCGGGTGCTCAACATACATCCCTTATTGATTGATTGAATAAAAATTATAATATATATATATATATTATTAATATTGTATTATTTAAAAAATATATATATATATTTTATATATATATATATATATATGTATGTATATATATATTATATATATATATATTATTATATATATGTGTTGTGTGTGTGTGTGTGTTTGTGTGTTGGTGGTGTGTGTGCATTTACCACACACACACCAAAAACACCCACACCACACACACACATATAATATTAATATATATTATATTATTAAAAATATATTATTATATAACACACACATACATGTTGTTCATTTTTATACA
Source organism: Penaeus monodon (assembly GCF_015228065.2). Lineage (NCBI taxonomy): Eukaryota > Metazoa > Arthropoda > Malacostraca > Decapoda > Penaeidae > Penaeus > Penaeus monodon. The sequence goes on from NC_051398.1 coordinate 43,061,948, forward strand.
TAATACATATATATATATTAATTTTATAATTTTTATAAAATATATATAATTTTTATATACATATATATTAAACATATATATATATATACTATATATATTATACATATACTATATATATTTTAATATATATTATTTATATATTATTTTAATATATATATAATAATTAATATATAAATATATATATAAATACGAGAATAATTCCAAAGAAGATCCTCATCCGGGGGAGACAACAAAAAAACTTTTTCCTTTGTTCATTTTTTCAAAAACCTGATGTTTTTTGGGCATACTTCCAACCATCTTTACGGGAGACATGAAAATGGTTTGGGAAAACTAAAAATTTACAATCAACTGTTATAACACAAGCGATCTATTTATGATAAAAAAACATTAAAACATTACCTAAAAAGAAATCCCATAGGCTAGGCAAAGGCTAAAAAATGATGAAAACTAGTTGGAAACAAAAACTTGTAAAGGTTATTACGGGTGTCCGACAAACTTTATGATGCCCTGACCTCTTCAATTTATACTTTGAAGTTATCCTGCGGGAGATTGAAGATCGCAGGGGAGAATCGTTATCAATAGTTTAAAGACAACAAACCCTTTGTTTTCACAGTGATAAAAACGAGATGCATGGTAGTTTCGAAGCCAGAGGCCATCAAATTTCCATTGAAACAAGGAAAGGGAAATCCAACAGGTCCCCCCTCGGGCCAGAATGAAAATTTTCCGGGAAATCTGGAAAATCCAACACACTGCAACCTCAAAGCAAATAAAAAACAACTCGCTATACCTTTATCTATCACTTTTCTTTCCTGCACGAGACTGAAAAGCGCAAAATAGAGGGGGCAGAAATGTTTCTACCGCGGGTGTTTCGCACCCCCTTTCGCCCAGGGGGGGGGTTTAGTAGGGAAAACCAGAAGAGTCACACAGGGGCGGGAACTTCTATAATTGATCCCAGCACAACTCTGGTTCCTCGGACATGCAATCCGTAAAGGCACTTTAGAAAATCTCAGCCTAAGCGGTAAAGGCGAGCAACCTCGAAGTAGGCCGAGAATAACACTCTTCGACAATTTAGATATAGAAACACTTCGGTGTGTGTGTGTGTGTGTGTGTGTGTGTGTGTGTGTGTGTGTGTGTGTGTGTGTGTGTGTGTGTGTGTGTGTGTGTGTGTGTGGTGTGTGCGTGTGTGAGTGTATGTGTGTACGTTTGTGTGTGTGAGTGTTCGCATGCATTAAAATATTTTTTGAGCAGTTTATTTCATATTCATTTACACAAATGTTCAAGGCTCTGATTTATATTCTACGAAACTCTAAAAATGGTTCATTAAACAGAAAACTCTGACGCTGCAGTAGATCAAAGCATTAAGAAACTTAATATAATTTACATAGGCTTAAGAGAAAAAAAATGAAAAACACATCTTTATCCAATCTTTATTTCCCCTTCAAGTCACTGTATATTTTCTGTAAGAAACCTCGTAAGCAGAATGAATTTATTCGTAACATCAGTTCCAAAATAATTTCAAAGACTTCGTCGACTGGAAGCCAAAAAAATGCTCATTCAAAATGCTCAGGGATTTTTTAAGCTTACCGAAACCAGTGACCCAAAAAATCAAAGGTTTATTTTGCAGAATCACGTAACTTCACATCATGTGCTTTTACGTATATTCTTTCGCCCAACTTTTCATTTTATTTTTCATATGATGCTCTGGCGACCTTACTTTGAAATGACTTCATATTTTTCATTTTTCTTCGTAAAAACGTGCTAACATACAGACATACGAAGAGATCCATAAATTTAAACATACATACATACATACACACACATACATATATATATATATATATATATATATATATATATATTATATATATATATATATATATGTTGTTGTGTGTGTGTGTGTAGTGTGTGTGTGTATTGTGTGTGTTGTGTGTGTGTTGTGTTTTGTGTGGGTGTGTGTGTGTGTGTGTGTGTGGTGTTGTGTGTGTGGTGTGTGTGTGTGTGGTGTGTGTGTGGAGAGAGAGAGAGAGAGAGAGAGAGAGAGGGAGAGAGAGAGAGAGAGAGAGAGAGAGAGAGGGGGGGGGAATAGTTACTTCAGCATAAGATTAACATGATTATTATTGATTTACAACTGAACTTACTATGACATCGAAATGTGACAATAACAGGCTTTTGTATCTTAAAATTGGTAGTTCTCAGTTATATCTAGTATTCGTTATCAGGCTGCTTACGTGACAAAATATTTCAGAAACAGATCCAAAGCAATATTAAAAACAGAGAGGCAATATGTTAGCATATACCATGCAC